>NC_083230.1:116120745-116245745 GCF_032191835.1 Heteronotia binoei
GGGAAGGGAAAGGAGATTGTAAGCCACTCTGAGACTCCTTCGGGATGTGAAGGACAGAGTATAAATCCATTAATCTCTCCTCCTCCATAGAGTTTCTGGCAATTCCTAGAGCTACTTATTATCACAACCAGGTTTTTCTCAGAAGAGACATTACAACGCACATGATGCCATGTGCCTCCGTGTCCCCCCGCCACCAGACTGCAGAAGTGAGAAAATCTGAAACTGATAAACTACTGAACACTTAAGGAACAGGAGAGTTTTATTCAGTATTAACCTAGCGATCATTACAGAGTAGCACACGCTGGAGTCTTCCGTCACTCCAGCTCAAGCCCAATACTTTATAAATCTATCAAAAGCTTCTTAAATAAATAGTTCTTAAGAGGCTCTTTTCTAAAAATCCAGTGTTTATCCACCAACCTTTTCACAAATACGCCTTTGTTCAAAACCCACCACATTTTGGGCAATTTAGCAGGCCTTACGTTACAAACAGCCTTCCACCCTGTAATAAATATAAAACAATTTTCATTTCCGGCAGTCTCAGCCATTTGACTCTTCACTCAAATCCGTGTGACGGAACAGATCTCCAACTTGCTATACCTAAAGGACTAAATATGGCTCGTACGGCATGAATGTTATCTAGAAAAAAAAGACAAATATCATTTTGTGTGGCAGATTGTTTTGAATAATGGCAGCTGTTGGACGCCGGCTCAGAGAATCTGGAATCCAAAAAGTATTCCCAGCACAGAAGCTGAGTGGGAACAATCACAGGTCGAGTTGAAAATTGTCTTCTCCCATTATACTCTCATTCTTCTATAACAATTTCTCCTGCTCTCATTAAACAAGAACCCGGGGGCACCCAATGAAGTTGATGGGCAATAGGCACAGGGAGGGCTATTTTTGAGCAAGAACACGCAGGAACGCAGTCCCAACTGGCTTGATGTCAAGGGGTGTGGCCTAATAGGCAAATGAGTTCCTGCCGGGCTTTATCTAAAAAAAAAAAAGGCCCTCGGCGCAGAACAGATGATGAAGAAGACTGCAGATCTAAACCCCGCCCTGCTCTCTGAATCAGAGACTAAGAGCGGCTTACAATCTCCTATATGTTCTCCTCCCACAACAGAGACTCTGTGAGGTGGGTGGGGCCGAGAGAGCTCTCCCAGAAGCTGCCCTTTCAAGGACAACTCCTGCAATAGCTATGGCTAACCCAAGGCCATTCCCGCAGCAGCAAATGGAGGAGTAGGGAATCAAATCCGGTTCTCTCAGATAAGAGTCCACGCACTTAACCACTACACCAAACAGATAACAGGAAACACTTCAGAGAGAGTTTGGTATAGTGGTTAAGTGTGCGGACTCTTACCTGGGAGAACCAGGTCTGATTCCCCACTCTTCCACATGCAGCTGCTGGAATGGCCTTGGGTCAGCCATAGCTATCGCAGGAATTGTCCTTGAAAGGGCAGCTGCTGTGAGAGCTCTCTCAGCCCCACCTATCTCACAGGGTGTCTGTTGTGGGGGGAGAAGATATAGGAGACTGTAAGCCACTCTGAGTCTCTGATTCAGAGAGAAGGGCATGGTATAAATCTGTAGTCTTCTCCACCTCCTCCTTTTGATGTGTAATTAACTGTAGAAATCATTGCCAGGGAATGTATCAATGACCACAAACACAGATAACTTTAAGAGGGATTAGACAGATTCACAGAGCGAAGTCCATCAAAGGCTACTAGCCATGGTGCCTAAAGAAAATCAGTATTCAGTTGGGTTGCCAGCTCCAGGTTGGGAAATACGTGGAGATTTTGGAGGTGGCGCTCCTGAACATGGTGAGGTTTGGAAAAGGGAAGGATTTCAGTGAGATACAATACCATAGGATCCACGCCCCCCAAAGCAGCCATGTTCTCCAGGTCTCTGGCACCTGGAGATCAGTTTGAAATCCCAGGACACATGCAGCCAGCACCTGGAGGTCGGCAGCCAGTTTGGTGTAGTGGTTAAGTATGCAGACTCTTATCTTGGAGAACTGGGTTTGATTCCCCACTCCTCCACATGCAGTCTGCTGATGTGACCTTGAGTTAAGTCATAAGTTCACAGAGAGCTTTTCTTCTCAAGAGCAGTTTCTGTCAGAGCTCTCTCGGCTCCACCTATCCCACAGGGTGTCTGTTCTGGGGAGGGGAAGGGAAAGGATATTTATATGCCAGTCTGACACTCCTTTGGATAGAGAAGAGTAGGGTACAAATCCAATTTTCTTCCTCTTCTTCTTCAGCAAACTTCTGAATCTTGGTGCTAGGAAAGTCCTCAGCACTGCTGTTGGCCCACCAAACTTACTGGATGGTTGCTGTATCAAGCAGGCTGTTGGACCAGAAGGGCTCTTCTTATGTTCTTAGGATGCTGCATTAGATGGACCACTGGTCTGATCTAGCAAGGCTCTTCTGATGTTCTTAGGATGCTGGACTAGATGGACCACTGGTCTGATCCAGCAAGGCTCTTCTGATGTTCTGAGGATGCTGGACTAGATGGACCACTGGTCTGATCCAGCAGGACTCTTCTGATGTTCTTAGGATGCTGACTAGATGGACTCCTGGTCTGATCCAGCAAGGCTCTTCTGATGTTCTTAGGATGCTGGACTAGATGGACCACTGGTCTGATCCCGCAGGGCTCTTCTGATGTTCTTAGGATGCTGGACTAGATGGACCACTGGTCTGATCCAGCAAGGCTCTTCTGATGTTCTGAGGATGCTGGGCTAGATGGACCACTGGTCTGATCCAGCAAGGCTCTTCTGATGTTCTTAGGATGCTGGACTGGATGGACCACCGGTCTGATCCAGCAGGGCTCTTCTTGTGTTCTTAGGATGCTGGACTAGATGGACCACTGGTCTGATCCAGCAAGGCTCTTCTGATTTTCTGAGAATGCTGGACTAGATGGACCACTGGTCTGATCCAGTAGGGCTCTTCTTCTGTTCTTAGGATGCTGGACCACTGGTCTAATCCAGCAGGGCTCTTCTGATGTTCTAAAGATGCTGGACTAGATGGACCACTGGTCTGATCCAGCAAGGCTCTTCTTGTGTTCTTAGGATGCTGGACTAGATGGACTAACGGTCTGATCTTGTGGGCTCTTCTTATTTCCTTATGACTTTAAGCCAGTCACAGTTTTCTCAGAACTCTCTCAGCCCCACCTACTTCACAGCGTGTCTGTTGTAGGGAGGAGGGAAAGTGCACCAAGCCTCCTTCAGGTAGTGAAGGACAGGGTATAAAAGCAACTCTTCCTCCTCCTTCACACAGCAAGCCCATTAGACATTTGAAATGTACGCCCCACTCTGTCCTTCAATCAAGATTTGTAAGTAAATATGAAAGGAATAAGGGTTGTTGTCAACGTCTGCGAAGTTTTGGCAGTTTTCGGCGCTTCATTCATAATATATATTGCACTGTTTGCATCTTGTTTTTGCAAGCCATCTCTGTTACCCTGGATGTTGTATCTATTATACAGCCTTAGTGTATCGCTCTCTAATTTTGTAATCCAGTCGTATTCGCTCTTGGCTTATATGTTTTATCCTGTCCCTACTCCATTGTTCTAATTGTGTAATCTTATCTCGAGTCTAAGGGATACAGACAGACTACAAATGAAGAAAAAGACAATAAATATGCAGAGCATGACTACACCCCGAGCAGAAGAGGCTGTGGAGCTAAAACGGTGAGTGTTGACTCGCTCATCTCATCCTCTGCTTCCAGCTTGGTGTTAAAAAGTCCCAGAAACGAAGAAGACGACGATGACAATATTGGATTTATATCCCGCTTTATACTCCGAATCTCAGAAAGCCTCAGAGCAGTCACAATCTCCTTTACCTTCCTTCCTCAACAGACAGCCTGTGAGGTGAGTGGAGCTGAGAGGGCTCTCACAGCAGCTGCACCTTTCAAGGACAGCCTCTGCCAGAGCTATGGCTGACCCAAGGCCATGCCAGCAGGCACAAGTGGAGGAGTAGGGAATCAAACCCGATTCTCCCTGATAAGGGACCGCACATTTAACCAGTACACCAAACCGGAACAGAAGTTGGTCATATGGAGCCAGTAGCCCTATGCAGGGCGACATGTATGTGTGGGAACCCACCACATGAGAAAAGAGTCAATGTGCACTGTTACAGTTCCCTGCATGGGGCAACCGCATGGAGGAATTTACACGCCCTCTACCCATGTTGGGCAAAATGCCCAAAGCAGTCTTGTTAATTGCAAGGTGGGATCATATGCACAATCACCATGTAGACTAGGACTGTCAAACATGTGGCCCGTGGGCCGGATCAGGGCCGCAGAGGGATCCTATCAAGTCCACGAGTAGGTCTGCTTCCTTCCTTCCCTCTCTCTTGCTTCTTTCTAGTCTGTGTCACAGCTTGCTTTGCCAGGATTTCTCAAATCGCACAGGAGCTACAGAGCAATGCCTCTATTTTCTCCATTGGCTGAGGGTCCTCTCTTGGGGAGGAAGGAGGGGGGAGGGAGAGCTTACTTTAAGCCTGTTTTATTTTACTTTAAGCATGTTTTATTTTAGGGGTTTTTTTTCCCCCCAAGGCTTTTTTTTGCAGCAGGAACTCCTTTGCATATTAGGCCACACATCCCTGACGTGGCCAATCCTCCTGGAGCTTACAGTAGATCCTGTACAAAGAGCCCCGTAAGCTCTTGGAGGATTGGCTACATCAGGGGTGTGTGGCCTAATACGCAAAGGAACTCCTGCTACAAAAAAAGCGCACCCTTTTAAAATAAATAAATAAATCTTTAATAGTCTTTGTCTGTGCCTTTATAAAGTTTATATCTCTGCTACGTGGCATTACAGTTTATGACACACATGGCCTGGCCTGACAAGGTTTCATTGATGTCAGATCTGGCCCTCATAACGAATAAATTCAATACTCTTGCTCTAAATCAGGGGTGGCCAAACTGGCTCGGGAACCACATGTGGCTCTGTCACAACTTGGGGGGGGGGGGGGGTCTTACCAATTGCTGCCACCACTCTGGATTAAGGGTCTCCCTTGAGAAGGCCCCGAGTCCCCTCCTAAGCCCTTCAGACCTCCTGTAGCTTAGGCCAAATAATAGGTGTGAGGACCAGGCAGAGTGAACAACAACAAAAAGGTTTATTTTAGCGCAATATAAATTAACAAGGTGCATTAACCAGTAAAAGGCGGAAGGGAAAATAAACAAATGCCCTAACGGGTCTATCTCTACAATCCCTACTCTAATACTACCCCTACCCTCCTCCCCCTTGACTAAGGGCCTTTCCCTTGCTTCCAGCTCTCCAGGCGACAGCCTGCCTCCAGCTAAGTCTTCCAGGGAAAGAACACCCACTTCCTGGGCTTGGCCTTTATATAATCTCTTCCCAGGCCCCACCCCTCTCTGGGCCTGTTTCCCTCCAAACCCCTTGCTACCCAATCAGAGGGACAGAGATCCCCTCTGTCCCTCAAGGGGATCCTGAGAGATGTAGGCTTTTCCCAGTAACTCCTAAGCAGGCTTTCCTGGGGCCTGCAGGCCTCACCACGCCCCAGATCATGATAGGCTCTTTCACACATATTGACCGTTTTCGCAAATAGCTTACCTCGCAGTCACAATCCTGTTCCCTCCGCAGCGTCTGTCGGATTTCCCACCATCTGCACCGGAGTTACAGGAAGCGCCGCGGCTTTTGCGTAGCAAACGGAAACTGGGTTTTAGCAGTTTACGTTTGCTACGCAAAAGCTGCGGCACTTCCTGTAACTTCGTCGCAGGTGGTGGGAAATCCGACCGGACGCTGCGGAGGGAACAGGATTGTGACTGCGAGGTAAGCTGTGTGCGAAGACGGTAACTGTGTGGCTCTTGAAGTCCCCACCACCCTGTTGCCTGGCTTGGAGAAGGCAGCCAAGCCAGCTGGTGGCTTGGAGAATGCATTCAAAGTTGCTTTCTTTCCACCTCACTTCTTCATCTATTTCCCTCCCTCCCTTCCTTCCCTCGTTTTGCAGCTCTCAAACATCTGATGTTCCGGTCTTGCAGCTCTTAAGTATCTAACATTTATTCTATGTGGCTCTTAAGTTAAGAAAGTTTGGGCCACCCCTGCTCTAAATCATGATATCTGGAGTTCCAGTCATGCACCAGGGGGTTCTCCCGCTCCAACAGACTCCTCACTGCCTTTGAAATGCTGTGGGGTGTTGCAGAGCGGAAGGTTGCTGGGGGCTGATTAGGGGCGCATAAGGACATGTCCAGCGCTGTCCACTAACACGTGAGGAACTCAGACCAACACAACAAGTTAGAAAAATAAGAGCATTACGTGATTTGCAAAGCGGGGGGGCTCACCCGGGAGGTTCACGGAAGGATAACTCCTGAAACAAATGATCATTTGGAAAATTGCAATCAATAACCCACTTGAAGTGCCTCGATAAATTAGACATTCTGTCAAACATTTCTTAAGAGCGATGACATCTGCTTTTTTTCCCCCTCTCTTCCAAATATCTTTTTCACAAATGCAACCCCGATGACGATTATCTTCAATGAAGATTACTTTTGTAGGAGAACAATAGAGACTGAAATCGAAGAGATTTTTTTTTAAATGCTAAAGAGCTAAATTATAGATAATATTCATAGAAATGTACCTCTCTCTTCCCCCCCCTCAGGAAAAAAAAAAACCCTACCGGCATACATTATGCGCCAGTATTTCTTAATCCAACACTGATATGTGCCATATTGCAATTGTATGCAATTACAGTTAGCTGTAATTAAGAACAATTACAGCTTTTATTTTCTCTGCTTGTCTTTAAAAAGCACATTTGTAATAAAGCTCACCATTTCTCTACCTCCCTCCTTTCCACGTTCTGTTTTTTTTTTAAAGGTGAATGTAAATTATACATCCCTATAACATTGCCAATAATTAGTTTGTCTCTAGTTTCTCCCAGAACCATTTTCATTTATCTGTCAGCTCCGCCATCCACCTTTCCCGGAACACACGACAAAACTTCCGTCATTAACCTTTGACACTTCATAAATCTGTAAAGAAATTTGAAATAAAATGGAAGGTTTTGTCATTTTAAAAGGCGTTTTAAGGCCAAACTACAGTTATAATGAACCAGGCAGCTTATCTATTTCCCCCATGTTATTTTTTTTTAAAAAGGAGACAAAACAATGTTTTGTGCTTTGCAGATAAATGGCATTATTGTTAATCAAATTGAGCGTTGTACCTAAAAGGACAATGGCTTGTTTGTTTTTTGTTCAGTCTTCCCTGGCAGCTTTGCATAAGAAATTTCATGCATGAGCAGAACTGGTAACAATGAGGGTGGTCTGATTAAAGTTATGGTAGCAAACTTTCAGATTACGCAGAACTCTGCATCAGACACTGGGATTTAAAAACAGTTAGCTTTGAGCCCAATAGCACATAAGAGAAGCTGTGTTGGATCAGGCCAATGGTCCATCAGTCCAACACTCTGTGTCACGACAGTGCCCAAAACCCACCAGGAGGTCCACCAGCAGGCTTAGAACTCCAGATGCCTTCCCGCTGTTGTGCCCCCCCTCCCCCACAAGCACCAAGAATACAGAGCATCATTACCCAGACATAAGTACATAAGAGAAACCACATTGGATCAGGCCAATGGCCCATCCAGTACAAAAATCTGTCACACAGTGGCCAAACCATTGGCGCCATTAGGAGATCCACCAGTGAGCTAGAACTCCAGAAACCTTCCCACTGTTGCCCCCCACCCCACCCCCGGCCCCAAGCACCAAGAACACAGAGCTTCACTGCCCCATACATAAGAACATAAGAGAAGCCATGTTAGATCAGGCCAATGGACCCATCCAGTCCAACACACCGTGTCACACAGCGGCCAAAACCCTGGTGCCATCAGGAGATCCAACATCAGGGCCAAAACTCCAGAAGCCCTCCCACTGTTGCCCCCCAAGCATCAAGAAGACAGAACATCACTGCTCCAGACAGAGTGCCCCATCTATCTCTTGTGGATGATAGCCACTGATGGACGTCTGCTCCATATGTTTAGCCGTTCCCTTCTTGGTGTGAAAGACCTCTGCCTGAGCTAGGGTTGCCATGTCCAACTCAGGGGTGGAGCCAGGAAACTTTGGGGATGGAGCTAGGAGCAAGGGTGTGACAAGCACGACTGAACTCCAAAAGGAGTTCCGGCCACTGCATTTGAAGGGACCTTTTAAATGCCTTCTCTCCATTTGGGAATAATGAAGGACAGGGGCACCTTCTTTGGGGGCTCATAGAATTGGACCCTCTCATACAATCTTTTTGAAATTTGGGGGGTGTTTTGAGGAGAGGCATCAGATGCTATACTGAAAGTTTGGTGCCTCTACCTCAAAACATAGCCCTTCCCAGAGCCCCAGATACCCATGGATCAATTCTCCATTATACTCTACGGGAATCGGTCTCCATAGGGAATAATGGAGTGCCCAGCAGACATTTCCCTTTTCCCCTCAACTTTCTGTTAACCCTGAAGTGGGGGGAGGGTCTCCAAACCAGGGAATCCCCTTCCCCTCAACTGGGGATTGGCAACCTTACCCCTGAGTCTGAGTAGGCCATACTGACCTTGTTGGACCAACAGTCTGATTCACCATGAAGCAGCTTCATGTGTTCGTGGGTGTACATGACATGAGTTGAACTGGTAGATGATCAAGCATCCCTACTTATATGTAAAGACTGGCTCATCCAGGGTTGTTGTTTTTTGTTTTTGTAGCAGGACCTCCTTTGCCTATTAGGCCACACACCCCTGATGGAGCCAGTCCTCCCAGAGCTTACAGTAGGCCCGGTATGAAAAGCCCTGTAAGCTCTTGGGGGACTTGCTACATCAGGGGTGTGTGGCCTAATAAGCAAAGGAGCTCTGGCTAGAATTCCATCCCTGGGCCACATACCGCTGATGTAGCCAATCCTCCTGGAGCTTATAGTAGGCCCTGTACCAAGAGCCCTGTAAGGAATTCTAGCAGGACCTCCTTTGCCTATTAGGCCACACACCCCTGATGTAGCCAATCCTCCTGGAGCTTACTGCAGGCCCTGTACGAAGAGCCCTGTAAGAAATTCTAGCAGGACCTCCTTTGCCTATTAGGCCACACCCCTGATGTAGCCAATCCTCCTGGAGCTTACAGCAGGCCCTGTACGAAGAGCCCTGTAAGGAATTCTAGCAGGACATCCTTTGCCTATTAGGCCACACACCCCTGATGTAGCCAATCCTCCTGGAGCTTACAGCAGGCCCTGTACAATGAGCCCTGTGAGGAATTCTAGCAGGACCTCCTTTGCATATTAGGCCACACACCCCAGATGTAGCCAATCCTCCTGGAGCTTACAGTAGGCCCTGTACGAAGAGCCCTGTAAGGAATTCTAGCAGGACCTCCTTTGCCTATTAGGCCACACCCCCTGATGTAGCCAATCCTCCTGGAGCTTACAGCAGGCCCTGTACCAAGAGCCCTGTGAGGAATTCTAGCAGGACCTCCTTTGGATATTAGGCCACACACCCCTGATGTAGCCAATCCTCCAAGAGCTTACAGTAGGCCCTGTACCAAGAGCCCTGTAAGCTCTTGGAGGATTGGCTACAGCAGGGGTGTGTGGCCTAATAGACAAAGGAGTTCCTGCTACAGAAAAAAAAGCCCTTCGCTCATCCCCGTATGGAACAGGGAGGGATTCCACTCCAGGTTGCCATTTTTGTGGTAGTCGTCCACACCATCTGCAAGACGCAGCTCTGCTGAGCTAACCTTGGAATGGAACTTTGGTTTTACGCTAATAAGAACTTTCAGTGGTCATTTTAAGCCATGGAGTAAAGACAAAAGACAGGCAGAGGGGAAGAGGGCAGAAGAAACCAACCTCCGATGTTTCGCACACTTGTTTAGCCAGTAGGGCACAGTTGTAAATATCAGAGACAAAGCAATTTCCTTGATGTCTTTTTTTGCCTCTCTCTCTCTCAAAAAGGCAAAAGAAATTCACAGTTTTCCCGAGAGCCACTCGAGGCAGGTAAACGTGGTGGCTTTTAGAAGTGCAAATTAAAGAAAATTATAACCCGGCTAACCTGGCTTATCATTAAAATGCCTGGCAGAATTTTGTCTTTGTGAGCTGGAGATTGGGTTTCTTCTGACATATCCTACTGTGTGAGCTCACTGTTTCAAAGACTTGATATATGCCGGGCTTCCCGCCCCCCCCCCTTCCCCTGATAAAACCCAGAAAGACCTGGGAAAGCCCTTAAAAATCCTTCTCCAGGAGATTTTGTGCGATATAAATATACATATGTACCACTGTATCATCAGAGAGAAGTATTTCGCCTCCCCTGTTATCAAAGAGGAAAAGGACCTAGACTCATTTTTTCCTGCACCAATTTTTTCGAAGGATGGGTCATCCAATGAAATGAAAATAAATCCCAGAAACTGTCAATCACCCGTGCACAGCAAGAACTGCGCAACTTGGAAATGAAGCTTCGCTCTGTGTGTGTCACAATGGAAGGTTTCGGTTCAAGTGGGAAAATTGCAGTGCGGTGGGAAGAGAGACTTAAAGATATTTTGCTGCTGCAGAACTTACTCCCAATTTGAGCTGTGTGCTTATGGTCAAGACACATCAAAAAAAAAATCAATCGAAGCGGTGCATTTCTCCACTCTTCCTTTAAGAAAATAAAGGCCAACCACCCATCTAGCTCAACGTCCTGTGTCAGACAGTGGCCAAAACCCAGATGCCATCAGAAGGTCCACTGGGCAAACCAGAACTCCAGAAGCCCTCCCACTGTTGCTTCCCCCCCCCCAAAAAAAAGCACCAAGAAGACAGAGCATCACTGCCCCAGAAAGAGTGTTCCAGCTACACCTTTGGGCTAATAGCCACTGATGAACCTCTGCTTCTTATGTTTATCCAATCCCCGCTTGAAGTTCTCTATGCTTGTGGCAGCCACCACCCTGCATCAGACACTCTGCATCAGACACAGGGCTTTAAAACAGTTAGCGTTGAGCCCAATAGCACATAAGAGAAGTCATGTAGGATCAAGCCAATGGTCCATCCAGTCCAACACTCTGTGTCACACAGTAGCCAAAACCCAAGTGCCATCAGGAGATCCACCAGCAGGGCTAGAATTCCAGATGACTTCCTGCTACTGCCCCCCCCCACAAGCACCACTACCCCAGACATAAGAACATAAGAGAAGCCATGCTGGATCAGGCCAATGGCCCATCCAGTCCAACACTATGTGTCACACAGTAGCCAAAACTCGTGCCATCAGAAGATCCACCAGCGGCGCTAGAACTCCAGATGACTTCCTACTATTGCGCCCACCCCCACCCCAAGCACCAAGAATACACAGCATCACCACCCCAGACATAAGAACATAAGAGAAGCTATATTGGATCACGCCAATGGCCATCCAGTCCAACACTCTATGTCACATAAGAACATAAGAGAAGCCATATTGGATCAGGCCAATTGCCCATCCAGTCCAACACTATGTGTCACACAGTAGCCCAAAACCCAAGTGCCATCAGATCCACCAGCACGGCTAGAAACTCCAGATGACTTCCTACTACTGCACCCCACCCCCACCCCAAGCGCCCAAGAATACAGAGCATCACTACCCCAGATATAAGAACATAAAAGAAGCCGTGTTGGATCAGGCCAATGGGCCCATCCAGTCAAACACTATGTGTCACACAGTTTCCTAAAAAACCAAGTGCCATCAGGAGGTCCACCAGCGGGGCTAGAACTCCAGAAGCCTTTCCACTGTTGCCCTCCCCCCCAAGCACCAAGAATACAGAGCTTCACTGCCCCAGATATTAAGAATATAAGAGAAGCCATGTTGGATCAGGCCAATGGCCCCTCCAGTCCAACACTCTGCATGTGGAGGAGTGAGGAATCAAACACAGTTCTCTGGATAGAGTCTGCCACTCTTAACCACTATAGCAAACTGGCTCTCTGTGACCTGCCTCCTGTGACCAGTTTTGTACCACAGTTCATGTACTATAATATCTCTAATGATAAGATCCCTGACCAGGCAAGCCCAAGCTATCCTAAGCTCATCAAATCTTGAAAGTTAAGCAGGGCTGGCCCTGGTTAGTACTTAGATGGGAGATCCCCCCCCAAAAAGTCCAGGATCATGACGCAGAGGCAGGAAGTGGTAAACCACCTCATCTCTTCCTTTGAAAGTCCTAGAGTCACCATTAAGTTGGCCGTGAGTATAGCCCTTCCCTCCACTAGTATGTGATGGTAACACAGGATGGAGGAATTTAGTAGAAGAAGAAGATGATATTGGATTTATATCCCGCCCTCCACTCCGAAGAGTCTCAGAACGGCTCACAATCTCCTTTACCTTCCTCCCCCACAACAGACACCCTGTGAGGTAGATGAAGATATTGGATTTATATCCCCTCCCTCCACTCCGAAGAGACTCAGAGCGGCTCACAATCTCCTTTACCTTCCTCCCCCACAACAGACACCCTGTGAGGGTAAATGAAGATATTCGATTTATATCCTGCCCTCCACTCAGAGTCTCAGAGCGGCTCACAATCTCCTTTACCTTCCCGCCCCCCCAAACAGACACCCTGTGAGGTAGTGAAGATATTGGATTATATCCTGCCCTCCACTCCAAAGAGTCTCAGAGCGGCTCACAATCTCCTTTACCTTCCTCCCCCACAACAGACACCCTGTGAGGTAGATGAAGTATTGGATTTATATCCCGCCCTCCACTCCAAAGAGTCTCAGAGCGGCTCACAATCTCCTTTTCCTTCCTCCCCCACAACAGACACCCTGTGAGGTGGGTGGGGCTGGAGAGGGCTCTCCCAGCAGCTTCCCTTTCAAGGACAACCTCTGCCAGAGCTACGGCTGACCCAAGGCCATTCCAGCAGGTCCAAGTGGAGGAGTTGAGGAATCAAACCCTGTTCTCTTAGATAAGAGTCCGCACACTTAACCACTACACCAAACTGGCTCTTACTGTTTTCAGTGTTATAAAATTCAATATCCAGATATCGAATTGAGACTATATTGGACCGTTCATCGTAATATTTCAAGATAGGCACCATGTTATCCGGTCTGTAGCAGTAGAAAAACGGCAAGAGTCCAGTAGCACCTTAAGACTAACAAAATTTGTAGTAGGGGAGGAGCTTATGGGAGGTCCTATGATTTGACATGCTACCCCAAGTTATAATGATACATAAATGATATATTTAAGGTGAAAAAAAAGTTCACGCTTGATAAGTATTGTCCTGATTCCCCCACCACCAAATTACTGGGGGGGGGGGGGGCGCGGTTTCCAGAAAAAAAACCAACACACACATATATTTTACATCTCTAACTAGCAGATTAGTATAGACCAGGAGTCCTCAAACTTTTGAGCCTGCAGGCTAAGGCTGTCAGGTCCTACGTAGCAGGCCTGCAGGGGGAACCTTGGTCCTCTCTTGGCTCTTCTACCATCTTTGTGAAGTATGCACAGTGTGATGGCATCACCCAGAAGTGACATCATCACATCACTGACTTTTGGGGGGGGGGGGGGTGGCATATGATTAGGCAAAATCATATGGTTTGTAGCTGATTTTACCATAGAGTTTTGCACAAAAACTAGAGCATCACCATCAATGTTTCCTCTAAGCTGCGGAGTCTTGTGAGCAAAAATCCTACTTTGTGAGCTATTGGTATTAAAGCTATGCGCTACTGGCATTAAAGTTGTGAGCTGCTGCATCAATAAATTTGCTCTGGGGGGCATCCTTCCTGAGCTGACAAAATGTGTGAGCTGGAGGCTAAAAATCTGTGAGCTAGCTCGCGCTAACTCAGCTTAGAGGGAACACCGGTCACCCTCTGATGCTGGCAACTCGATGATGTCACTTCCGGGTCATGACATCACATCACCTTTCGGGCCACTTGGAGGTGGGATTTCCCCCCAGGGAAGTGCCCTACAGAAGTGATGTTTCCCCCACCCCTGGCAGGGGTCTGACAACCCTACTGCAGGCACGTTTGGAATTCTGACATGGGGTGGTGGATGCACCCACAAAATGGCTGCAGCAGGAGGCTGAGCCCTGCCACAAAATGATCGCCACAACTGAACTTCTGTAACACAGCATAGATTCTTGTGCTATAGTAGCAGATGCTGCCAAAGCATAAGAACATAAAAGAAGCCATGTTGGATCAAGCCAATGGGCCATCCAGTCAAACATTCTGTGTCACACAGTGGCAAAAACAAAACAGGTGCCATCAGGAGGTCCATCAGTGGGGCCAGGACATTAGAAGTCATCCCTCTGTCCCCCCATCCCCCCCCCCACCAAGCACCAAAGATACAGAGCATCACTGCCCCAGACAGAGTTCCAACAAAACACTGGGGCAGTGATGCTCTGTATTCTTGGTGCTTGGGGGGGGGGGGGCAACAGTGGGAGGGCTTCTAGTGTCCTGGCCCCACTGATGGACCTCCTGATGGCACCTGGGTTTTGTTTTGTTTTTGGCCATTGTGTGACACATTTTAAAAAAATCTGCACAGCCAATCAGACCACCAATAATCAATCAGAATCTTTGCTGAGCAAAAGTCCTGCCTGGCCCCACCCACTTCCTAAAAACACTTCCAGGATGCCAGAAAAGGTGTTAGTGGGGGGCATGGTGCCCACAAAAACCACCACATTGGGGACCCCTAGTAAAGACAGTGCCAGTTCGATGTAGTGGTTAAGCGTGCGGATTCTTATCTGGGAAAACCAGGTTTGAGTCCCCACTCCTCCACTTGCAGCTGCTAGAAAGCCTTGGGTCAGCCACAGCTCTCGCAGAGCTGTCCTTGAAAGGGCAGCTTCGGTGAGAGCTCTCTCAGCCCCACCTACCCCACAGGGTGTCTGTTGTGGGGGGAGAAGATAAAGGAGATTGTAACCGCTTTGAGATTCAGCGCGAAGGGCGGGGTACAAATCCAAAATCTTCTTCATCTTCAAGCCAATTATATTTGTACTGCCCTTCCCCCCACGCAAAATTCATAATATTTTTTCTACACAAAGAACACTCTTTGTGGTGGAAAGAACAAAATATTCAGCTTTGTCCTGAAGTTGTCTCTAATAAAGCATTTATAAATAATCCAGTCAAATTTTTTAAAGTACCATTTTAAAGTACCAAAGCGGGGGTCCCCAAGACCTGGGTCAAGAACCAGTACCGGTCTGAGGCCTGTTAGCAACCGGGCCATGAGTTGTATAATTATTTCATTCTATATTACAATGTAGTAATAATAATAAGACGACATTGGGTTTATTTCCTGCCCTCCACTCTGAATCTCCGAGTCTCAGAGCAGTCACAATCTACTTTACCTCCCCCCCCCCGCCAACTACAGACACTCTGTGAGGTGGGTGGGGCTGAGAGGGCTCTCACACCAGCTGCCCTTTCAAGGACAACTCCTACGAAAGCTATGGCTGACCCAAGACCATTCCAGCAGCTGCGAGTGGTGGAGGGGGGAATCAAACCCGGTTCTCCCAGATAAGAGTCTGCACACTTAACCACCACACCAAACTAATAGAAATAAAGTGCACAATTGTATCATTCCGAAACCACCCACCCCGGTCCATGGAAAAATTGTCTTCCATAAAACTGGTCCCTGGTGCCAAAAATAATAATAAATAATAATATTGGATTTATATCCCACCCTCCACTCCGAAGAGTCTCAGAGCGGCTCACAATCTCCTTTACCTTCCTCCCCCACAACAGACACCCTGTGAGGTGGGTGGGGCTGGAGAGGGCTCTCACAGCAGCTGCCCTTTCAAGGACAACTCCAGACAGAGCTATGGTTGACCCAAGGCCATGCTAGCAGGTGCAAGTGGAGGAGTAGGGAATCAAACCCGGCTCTCCCAGATAAGAGTCCACACACTTAACCACTACACCAAACTGGCTCTCCACACCTGGCAAAAGGTTGGAGGTCGCTTTCCTACAGTATTACAGATGCTCTGACTGCCAAACTGAATAACATTCAATTAAAAGGACCGTGGAGGATGGAGACACACACACAAATGTAGACTTCGCACAGAAGTTTGTAAGACTGGGTGTATAGGGAACGCGGTTACCCTTCAGTGAGCATCCCTAGAACATTCAACGATAAGTTTGTGAGCTTCGCCGGGGAGCTGTAATGCTCACGAGACATCAGAATAATAGACGTAAGGCAGACTACCCCTGTGAATCATTAGAACCTGACCTTTGAGTCTCTGAGAGAGCGTGTCTGCTCTGATTTCATCAGGGTGACCCCAATCTGTCCTCTTCTGTGCATGTACGGAACTCTCTATGGCAGCCGTAATACCCCCAGGCTATGGGATCGTCAGATTTCATAAGCTAAAGAGGGCCAAGTTTGGTTGGTACTTGGCAAGAAAGTTCTGAGGAAAGGCTAAATAGCCAAGGATCTGATGACGGCGGGCCGTGGGAACAGCATTCTAGGTTTCGATGCATCGTGTCTCCTGCCCCTAGGCTTTGTAGAGCTTGCTTCATGTAAGAGCCTCATAGAATAAATGTCAGATGTATGTGAGCCGCAAGACATGAACATCAGATGTACGAGAGCCACAAGACAGAAAGGCAGGCAGGCTGGCAAAAAGATGGGAGGGAAGGAGAGGTGGAAAGAAAGCAACTTTTAACTTTAAAGGCATTGTTTGCATTGCCCCAACAGGGCAGATGAGGGCTTTGAGAGCCACACAATGTGTGTGAAAGAGCCACATGTGGCCACCCCTGATGTAGAACGTTGGCATTTCAGTGGCATTAAGAGAAATTCTTTGAGTTCCTCTTTGCCAGTTTCTCCCTGAAATACAGCAACCTGTTCCTTTTCCTCTTTCTAATCCATTCCATTTTGATAAACGAGAAATTTGTAGAGAGGAAGGGCAGGAAGGGAGGTTCTGAAATGTTTTGGAATGATGCTCTGTGGATCAGGGGCGTCAAACTCATTTGTTATGAGGGCCAGATCTAACATAAATGAGACCTTATCGGGTTAAGCCATGGGTGCCATAAAGTGTAATGCCAGGCAGCAGAGATATAAACTTCATAAAGGACACAGACAAACACAAAGATTTTTTAGAAAACCCTTAAAACATGCTTAAAACATTAGCACTTGTTGGTCTTAAAGGTGCTTTCTTTGTATCTCTCCCACAGAGTCCAGCGAACTGGGTAAAGGAAGCTCTGGCTCTTACCTTCCTTCCCCAGGGGACCAGGAGGGGGAGGAGCCTCAGCCAACAGAAGAAAGAGAGGCTTGGCTCAGTAGCTCTACTGTGTGAGTTACTAGCCCAGCATAAAGTATGTACCACTGAGTCGTGAATATTACAGAGGCTGTAAGGCTCCAGAGATAAGCAATATTAAAATAAATATTTTTGAAGCTGACATGGTTTAGAGGGCCTCAGAGAGAAGGTTTTTAGTTATTCATATGTGCATCTCTTGACAAAGATATTAATCGAAACGGGAAACATAAACGAAATTCCGTCGAGAACATACTTCATGCACAGTTGGAGAATATATTTTTTATCACCTTTGAGTGTTGAATAAGTTTTTACATATTCCTCGGAAGCCTGGAATTGTAATGGAACTTGGTGGTTTGGTTTATGTTATTTTGTATTGTATTTATTGGCAACAGTGTGTGCATTTTGAATTTTTCTCATAAGCAATACTAGTGTTTTGTGTATTTATGTGTTGGAGATATTTAGTACATTGTTTTCATTATACAATGCGGCGCACAGGGGTAAAGCAGCAGTACTGCAGTACTATGGTCTGAACTCTCTGCTCATGACCTTAGTTCGATTCCGGCGGAAGCTGAATTCAGGTAGCCGGCCCAAGGTTGACTCACCTTCCATCCTTCCGAGGTCAGTAAAATGAGTACCCAGCTTGCTGGAGGGAAAGTGTAAAAGACTGGGGAAGGCAATGGCAGACCACCCCATAAAAAGTCTGCCGTGAGAACGTGAAAACAACGTCACCCCAGAGTCAGAAACGACTGGTGTTTGCACAGGGGACCTTTCCTTTTTCCTTTTACAAGGGAGATATTTGGTGTTTTCTGGTTTAGTCTTTCTCCCAATCTCTGTTTTTTTATTGTGTGATTGAGTAAACCTGGCAAAGCCAGCTGTGCTGTAGAAGGAAACAAGGGAGAGGGCGACGGAAACAGACGACAGCCAGTCACTTGGGGGCCTGATAGGAGCCCTCCAGGGGCCTGATTCGGCCCCTGGGTCACATGTTTGACACCCCTGCAGATGCTTAGAGGCAGGTGTCACATGAAACTGCCTTATACTGAATCAGACCCTTGTCCATCAAGGTCAGTATTGTCTACTCAGACCAGCAGCAGCTCTCCAGGGGTCTTAAGCAGGTGTCTTTCCCATCACCTACTGCCTGGTCTATTCAACTGGAGATGCTTCAGAGAGGAAGTTGCTGAGAATTCCTGAGTTTGGTGACTGCTGAAAATTCTGAGTTCTGGTTGCTGGGGAACTGCTGTTTGTTTGGTTGAGTGGGCTGAAGGTAAAGGTGATTGGTGCTGACTGATTAGGAGTGCCTTTCCATTGTTAAGCTGTGCCTTGCCAAAGGCTGAGCACACTTCAGAGAGGTCTGAGAGAGAGCAGAGCAACTCTGAGATAAGCTGAGACAGCTGGGGAAGTTGCTGAGAATTCCTGAGTTTGGTGACTGCTGAAAAATCTGAGTTGTGGTTGCTGGGGAACTACTGTTTGTTTGGTTGAGTGGGCTGAAGGTGAAGGTGATTGAAGGTGATTGGTGCTGATTGATTAGGAGTGGCTTTGCATTGTTAAGCTGCGCCCTTTGGCTCTTAGCCTGGGGGCTCTGTAAGGACCAAGAACCCAGATCCCTAATTTCCTTGAGCTCCTAAGGTAAGCCACATAAACAAACAGGATTTAAAGGGGACAGTATATTTTTGAAAAAAGCTATCATGAAGGTAGAATGTCAGCAGGGGGGTGGAGGCTTTCCAGTGTTTTGCACTGAGTGCCACATGTATGACTATCTGCCCACAGGACAGAAGTCTTGGGTGTGTGCTCGTTGCAAGGAGCTCCTGGTCCTCAGGGAATGAGTTCATACCCTTGAGGCCAAGGTGACTGACCTGGAGAAGCAGAGACAGTCAGCCATTCGGAGAAGACTCGTGGTAACGTATTAGATGAGCCCCACTCTGAACATGGCAGCCCCGTTGCTGCCAGGGAGCATGAGGGTCAAAAGGAAACAGGGCACCATGCTGCAGATAAGGGGAATGCGCCCTCAGAAAGGACCTCTTCTTCAGTTGGTGAGCGGAAATCCTTTCGCATCAAGGAACCATCCCTGGGCGGGGAGAGAGGAGGGGTCTTGGTAGTTGGTGATTCGATCCTTAGGCAAGTAGACAGCTGGGTGGCAAAACTGCGTACTGACAGTATGGTGACTTGCCTGCCTGGTGCGAAGGTAGCGGACATTACGCGTGCAGTAGATAGGCTGATAGACAGTGCTGGGGAGGAGCCAGTGGTCATGGTGCATGTTGGCACCAACAATGTGCGGAAATGCAGTCGTGAGGTCCTGGAGGAAAAATTTAGGCTGCGAGGCGGGAGACTTAAGGCCAGGACCTCCAAGCTAGCCTTCTCAGAAGTGCTACCTGTTCCACGTGCAGGGCAGGAGAGACAGGCACAAATCAGAAGTCTCAATGTGTGGATGAGACGATGGTGTAAGGAGGAAGGGTTTAAATTTGTTAGGCACTGGGATGCTTTCTGGAACAAGCGGGAGCTGTACAAAAGAGACAGTCTCCACTCCCCAGATGGAACCAGGCTGCTGGCGCTTAAAATTAAAAAGGTGGCAGAGCAGTTTTTAAACTAAATCTTGTGGGAAAACCGACAGGAGATGAAATGTCTCTGGTTCGGGAGGACTCATCTCAAAGAGATGAAGGGTTAGTTGTTACTTTTTTACCACGTAATGGATAACAGTTGTCCACTGTGATGGTGACAAACAGTATGGACTGTCTGCCAAAGTCCCGAGGTGGCAGGAGGAAGGTTGCGGGCCTAGCTTGCCTGGGAAATTATAGATGTTTGTATGTAAATGCTAGAAGTGTTCGAAGTAAAATTGATGAATCGGAATGTTTAGTGTTGGGAGAAAACATAGACGTTGTGGGAATTTCAGAAACTTGTTGGAATGAGGAGAATCAGTGGGACACAATGATTCCTGGATATGTTATATCGGAAGGATAGAAAGGGAAGGGTTGGAGGTAGGGTGGCTCTGTATGTCAGAGAGGGCTAACGGTCCAGCAAGACTGAGGCAAGAGAATTAGATTCCCTTCTAGAAATACTTTGGGTTGAAATAGAGGGCCCAAAAGGCAATTTAACTATGGGAATTTGTTATCGCTCACCAAATCAAAAGATATGTGAAGAGGAAACTGAAAGGAATGGTAAATACAGTCAAAACCCTTGGGGAAGCTTGGAGGCTATTTAAAACTACAATCCTAGAAGCTCAGATAAAATATATACCACAAGTTAGGAAAGGCACAAACAGGTATAAGAAAAGGCCTACATGGTTAACAAACAAAGTAATGGAAGCTGTAAAAGGTAAGAAGGACTCCTTTAAGTGGTCGAAAGCTAGTCCAAGTGAGATTAATAAAAGAGAACACAGGCTGTGGCAAATCAAATGCAAGACTGTGATCAGGTAGGCAAAAAGGGACTATGAGGAGCATATTGCAAAAAACATAAAGACCAACAATAAAAATTTCTTCAAATATATTAGAAGCAGGAAACCAGCCAGGGAGGCAGTGGGGCCCTTGGATGACCAAGGAGTAAAAGGATTACTGAAGGAGGATAGGGAAATGGCTGAGAAGCTGAATGCATTTTTTGCTTCCATCTTCATGTGAGTCAGATTGAAGTGACAAGAGAGGAGATCCTACAACTGACAGACGAATTCAAAACTAATAAGTCACCAGGTCCAGATGGCATACATCCAAGAGTTCTGAAAGAACTCAAAGGTGAACTTGTGGATCTCCTGACAAAAATATGTAATCTTTCATTGAAATTTGCCTCCGTTCCTGAGGACTGGAAGGTAGCAAATGTCGCCCCCATCTTTAAAAAGGGTTCCAGAGGAGATCTGGGAAATTACAGGTGAGTCAGTCTGACTTCAATACCGGGAAAGTTGGTAGAAACCATTATCAAGGACAGAATGATTAGGCACATTGATGAACATGGGTTATTGAGGAAGACTCAGCATGGGTTCTGTATGGGAAGATCTTGCCTCACTAACCTGTTACATTTCTTTGAGGTGGTGAACAAACATGTGGACAAAGGAGACCCAATAGATGTTGTTTACCTTGACTTCCAGAAAGCTTTTGATAAAAGTTCCTCATCAAAGGCTCCTTAGAAAGCTCGAGAGTCATGGAGTAAAAGGACAGGTCCTCTTGTGGATCAAAAACTGGCTAATTAATAGGAAGCAGAGAGTGAGTATAAATGGGATTTCTTCGCAGTGGAGGGCGGTAAGCAGTGGGGTGTCACAGGGCTTGGTACTGGGTCCCATGTTCTTTAACTTGTCCATAAATGATTTGCAGTTGGGAGTGAGCAGTGAAGTGGCCAAGTTTGCAGATGACACTAAATTGTTCAGGGTGGTGAGAACCAGAGAGGATTGTGAGGAACTCCAAAGGGATCTGTTGAGGCTGGGTGAGTGGGTGTCAGCGTGGCAGATGACATTCAATGTGGCCAAGTGCAAAGCAATGCACATTGAGGCCAAGAATCCCAGCTACAAATACAAGTTGATGGGGTGTGAACTGGCAGAGACTGACCCAGAGAGAGATCTTGGGGTCGTGGTAGATAATTCACTGAAAATGTCAAGACAGTGTGTGATTGCAATTAAAAAGGCCAACTCCATGCTGGGAATTATTAGGAAGGGAACTGACAACAAATCAACCAGTATCATAATGCCCCTGTATAAATCGATGGTGCGGTCTCATTTGGAATACTGTGTGCAGTTCTGGTCACCACACCTCAAAAAGGATATTATGGCATTGGAAAAAGTCCAGAAAAGGGCAACTAGAATGATTAAAGGGTTGGAACAATTTCCCTATGAAGAAAGGTTAAAACGCTCTTTAGCTTGGAGAAACGTCGCCTGTGGGGTGACATGATAGAGGTTTACAAGATAATGCATGGGATGGAGAAAGTAGAGAAAGAAGTCCTTTTCTCCCTTTCTCACAATACAAGAACTCATGGGCATTCGATGAAATTGCTGAGCAGTTAGGTTAAAACAGATAAAAGGAAGTCCTTCTTCACCCAGAGGGTGATTAACATGTGGAATTCACTGCCACAGGAGGTGGTGGCGGCTACAAGCATAGACAGCTTCAAGAGGGGATTAGATAAAAATACGGAGCAGAGGTCCATCAGTGGCTATTAGCCATAGTGTGTGTATATATATATATGTGTGTGTGTGTGTGTGTGTATATATACACACACACACATATATAATTTTTTGGGGGGGGGCGACTGTGTGACACAGAGTGTTGGACTGGATGGGCCATTGGCGTGATCCAACATGGCTTCTCTTATGTTCTTATGTGACACAGAATGTTGGACTGGAGGGGCCATTGGCTTGATCCAACACGGCTTCTCTTATGTTCTTATATGACACAGAGTGTTGGACTGGAGGGGCCATTGGCCTGATCAAACATGGCTTCTCTTATGATCTTATGTGACACAGAGTGTTGGACTGGATGGGCCATTGGCCTGATCCAACATGGCTTCTCTTATGTTCTTATGTGACACAGAATGTTGGACTGGAGGAGCCATTGGCTTGATCCAACACGGCTTCTCTTATGTTCTTATGTGACACAGAGTGTTGGACTGGAGGGGCCATTGGCCTGATCAAACATGGCTTCTCTTATGATCTTATGTGACACAGAGTGTTGGACTGGATGGGCCATTGGCCTGATCCAACACGGCTTCTCTTATGTTCTTATGCTGGGGATTGAACCTGGGACCTTCTGCATGCCAAAGCAGATGCTCTTCCACTGACCCACAGCCCCTTATGTCTTCTCAGAGTTTTGTACCTCCTTGCTAGAGGAGCATTTTGTGGCATGCAACATTAAACTGCTGCAAGGGCTGATGCTGTAAAAAAGCATATTGATTTATCTTCAACAAGAACTCCCTCTTTTAAGCGAAGGAAAAAAGGGGAGGAGGAGAAGAAAAAAATCAATGGCTGTATCTAAAAAAGTGAATATTTGGAAAAAGAAATTCCCCTCTTTATAAGAACACTACATTTCAGAAATCCGGATGACTACCTCAGTCCAGGGTTGTTGCTGTTGTCCAGTCGCACAGTCGAGTCCAATTCTTTGTGACCCCATGGACCAAGTCATGCCAGACCCTCCTGTCTTCCACCATCCTCCAAAGTCTGCTCATATTTATGTTAGTCATAGAATCATAGAGTTGGAAGGGACCTCTTTTCCAACCTCCTGCACATGCAGGAAACTCACAAATACCTCCCCTTAATTCACAGGATCTTTATTGCTGTCAGATGGCCAACCAGCCCCTGTTTAAAAACCTCCAAGGAAGGAGAGCCCACCACCTCCCAAGGAAGCCTGTTCTGCTGAGGAATCGCTCTAGCCATCAGGAAGTTCTTCCAAATGTTAAGCCAGAAACTCTTTTAATTTAATTTCAACACACTGGTTCTGGTCCTACCTTCTGGGGCCACAGAAAACAATTCCACACCATCCTCTATATCAGGTCACATCAGTAACGCTGTCCAGCCATCTCATCTTTTGCTGTCCCCTTCTTCTTTTGCCCTCTGTCTTTCCCAATATCAGGGTCTTCTCCAGGGAGTGCTCCGTTCTCCTTGGGTGGCCAAAGTATTGCAGCTTCAGCTTCAGCACCTGACCTTCCAGGGAACAGTCTGGGTTGATTTCCCTTAGGCCTGACTGATTTGATCTTCTTGCAGTCCACACCTGGATATCCATTATAACTCAAGCACCTGGACTTGAAAACAACACAGATTTCTCAGGGATGGTAAGTTTCGTTTCACTTTTGTTGTTGTTGTTCAGTCGCACAGTCGAGTCCAACTCTTTGCGACTCATATGAACATATGAAGTTGCCTTGTACTGAATCAGACCCTTGGTCCATCAAAGTCAGTATTGTCTTCTCAGACTGGCAGTGGCTCTCCAGGGTCTCAAGCTGAGGTTTTTCACACCTATTTGCCTGGACCCTTTTTTGGAGATGCCAGGGATTGAACCTGGGACCTTCTGCTTCCCAAGCAGATGCTCTACCACTGAGCCACCGTCCCGCCCCTCCATGGACAAAATCACACCAGGCCCTCCTGTCTTCTACCATCCTCTGAAGTCTGCTCAAATTCGTGCTAGTTACATCAGTAATGCTGTCCAGCCATCTCATCGTTTGCCGTCCCCTTCTTCTTTTGCCTTCTGTCTTTCCTAGCATCAGGATCTTCTCCTTCTCATTTGGTGGCCAAAGTATTTGAGCTTCAGCTTCAGCATCTGACCTTCCAGGGAACAGTCTGGGTTGTATTCCCTTAGGACTGGCTGATTTGATCTTCTTGAAGTCCAAGGGACTCTTAAGAGTCTTCTCCAGCACTACAACTCGAAAGCATCTATTCTTCTGTGTTCAGCCTTCCAGGGTTAGGGGCCTGACAATTATATTAATTTGAGGTTGTAATCTGAGAGCTGTCTCAGCAATTTCAAATATGGTTCTGCATTGTGTTGTCTTTCAAGCAAGTCTTCAGACTTCCAGAGGACACTACCTGAAGTAGTGAGCAGTGACTCACAAAAACGCATCTCGTGGAAAATTTTGTTGGCCTTCTAAGGGGCTACGAGACTCAACAGACACTGCAGATAGTTTTGCGGCAAGCATAACAAGAGAGGTTTTAGTTATTCAAAACCACTCAGCCATCCTCTGACGTTGGGAATTAATCTCCTGTTCAGAACTTCTAGGGCAGGCCTTGAATTCAGCAGGCGCTCACAGGGGTGCAGCTCCTGAACTTTTCTGAGTGTTCCCCCTCCTCCTCCGCACCAACCTTGTCCATTGAATAGAAGGTGCAGCTGCATAACAATCCCTGGATTCGGAGAGCGGGCAGCCAGCCAGCCACCAGGGGCTTTGCCACACCCCCAGCAGCCCTCATTAACCCCTGGAGAAGCCTGCGCCACCCTTTCTCCACTTCTTATGTGATTTTGTGCGGTGGGTGGCTTGCTGGCCTTTTGACTGGGGTGGGGGGCAGCCAAGGAGAGCCCCAGGTGAGTGAGGCCTGCTTGGGCTGGCTGGATCTCTAGCCTGCCCAAGCAGGCCTCACTCGTCTGGGGGTCTCCTTTCTTGCATCAGGTTGCTTTTGGCTGGTGGGGGGATGGCATACACTAATGTTATGCTAATGAGCTTCACCACCCATTTTTCTATAGAACGACCCCTCTTCTAGGGTAATTATGAGCTGAGCCCAAACCTCTTTATCGGCTTATAATTAGGTCGGTTCTCTTTCCCTCCAACACTTATGAGAGGAACAGCTGCCTCCATCTTTTTTTTTAAACACAATTTTATTGACAACATATGGTAACCATATCCATTAATACCTTCTTTTTATCTATCCCATATGCTATTTTCTAGTCCCCCCTCCCCCCATTACTTGACTCCTGCCAAAGTTATATACTTAAAAAACTAACATTTAAAGGTACCCTTAAACCATAAGAACCTATATACATACTCTACTTTTTTCTAGTACTTGATCATTATTAAAAAATTGTCCAATATCCTTTTATACTCCATTCTTCTTCTACATAACATCTAAACTCTTTCCACTCCTTTTCATACACTTCCAAATCATAGTCTCTTAAGATTCTTGTTAGTTTGTCCATCTCACTCCATGTTATAACTTTTACAATCCAATCCCATTTTTCTGGTATTTTTTTCTTGCTTCCATAACTGCGCATACAATGTCCTAGCCGCTGAAAGCAAGTACCAGACAGCTGCCTCTGTCTTTATTAGGCTTCGCAGAAATATGAACATATGAAGCTGCCTTATACTGAATCAGACATTTGGTCCATCAAAGTCAGTATTGTCTTCTCAGACTGGCAGTGGCTCTCCAGGGTCTCAAGCTGGGGTTTTTCACACCTATTTGCCTGGACCCTTTTTTGGAGATGCCAGGGATTGAACCTGGGACCTTCTGCTTCCCAAGCAGATGCTCTACCACTGAGCCACCATCCCTTCCCCATCCCAATATGGTCCCAATATGGTGGGTGCCATCAGCACCAGAAATGGAAGGTTGTCAGGATTTAGAGCTACCCAGGCTCATGCTCCCGCAGGAGGTCTTGTGCAGGGATCTCTAGTTGCCCAGTAAGAGTTGTTCAAGAGTGGAATCAGCTACCTAGGAAGGTGGTGAGCAGTATTCCCTCTAGGCTGTTAGTGTGAGCTAGCTCACAATTTTTTAGCCTCTGGCTCACACATTTTTTGTCTCGGCTCAGGAAAAATGGTCCTAGAACAGGTTAATTTATGCAGTAGTTCACAACTTTAATGCCAGTAGCTTACGAACAGTGTTCCCTCTAAGCTGAGTTAGCGTGAGCTAGCTCACAGATTTTTAGCCTCCAGCTCACACATTTTCATCTTAGCTCAGGAAGGTTGACCCCAGAGTGCAATAATTTCTGCAGTGGCTCACAACTTTAATGCCACTAGCTCACAAAACAGAATTTTTCCTCACAAGACTCCGCAGCTTAGAGGGAACACTGGTGGTGAACTCCCCCCTCACTGGCAGTCTCGAAGCAGCAGCTGGATGAACACACGTCAGGGATGCTCTAGGCCACGGGTGTCAAACATGTGGCCTGGGGGCTGAATCAGGCCCCCAGAGGTCTTCTATCAGGCCCCCGAGCAACTGGCTGTCATCTGCTTCCTTCTCCCTCTCTCTTGCTTTCTTCTGCATAACACCTTGCTTTGCAAGGCTTGCTCAATTGCACAGGAGGAATTGAGCAAAACCTCTATTTTCTCCATTGGCTGAGGCTCCTCCCTGGGGGAGCAAGGGGGGAAGAATAGCTTGCTTTGCCAGGCACTCTCGATTGCACAGCAGAGCTACTGAGCCAAGCCTCTCTTCCTTCTATTGGCTGAGGTTCCTTCCCCTCCCAGTCCCCTGGGAAAGGAAGGAAAGAGCCAGAGCTTCCTTTGCCCAGTTCCCTGAATGCCACCCCTGTTCCTGAACAACCTGGCAACCGTATCAGGACATCATTGTCCTTAAGGAACCAAAAAGCTTTGGGAACAGTAATATTTCTAACTATCACAGTGCCCAAGACACTGCTCCTGCACCTGCACTGCCCAGAGTCTACTCAGGTTTCTAATAGCAACCCTTCTTGGGAAAGAAAGGAAAGGACATGTGAGGGAGAGGGGAGGGTCTTGAGAGAGAAAGGAAAGGACATGTGAGGGAGAGGGGAGGGTCTTGAGAGAGAAAGGAAAGGACATGTGAGGGAGAGCGGAGGGTCTTGAGAGAGAAAGGAAAGGACATGTGAGAGAGTGGGGAGGGTCTTGAGAGAGAAAGGAAAGGACATGTGAGAGGGAGGGGAGGGTCTTGAGAGAGAAAGGAAAGGACATGTGAGGGAGAGGGGAGGGTCTTGAGAGAGAAAGGAAAGGACATGTGAGAGGGAGGGGAGGGTCTTGAGAGAGAAAGGAAAGGACATGTGAGGGAGAGGGGAGGGTCTTGAGAGAGAAAGGAAAGGACATGTGAGGGAGAGGGGAGGGTCTTGAGAGAGAAAGGAAAGGACATGTGAGAGGGAGGGGAGGGTATGAGAGAGAAAGGAAAGGACATGTGAGAGGGAGGGGAGGGAGTGAAAGGAAAGGACATGCGAGAGGGAGGGGAGGGTCTTGGGAAAGAAAGGAAAGGACATGTGAGGGAGAGGGGAGGGTCTTGAGAGAGAAAGGAAAGGACATGTGAGAGGGAGGGGAGGGTATGAGAGAGAAAGGAAAGGACATGTGAGAGGGAGGGGAGGGTCTTGGGAAAGAAAGGAAAGGACATGTGAGAGGGAGGGGAGGGTATGAGAGAGAAAGGAAAGGACATGTGAGAGAGAGGGGAGGGTCTTGGGAAAGAAAGGAAAGGACATGTGAGAGGGAGGGGAGGGTATGAGAGAGAAAGGAAAGGACATGTGAGAGAGAGGGGAGGGTCTTGGGAAAGAAAGGAAAGGACATGTGAGGGAGAGGGGAGGGTCTTGAGAGAGAAAGGAAAGGACATGTGAGGGAGAGGGGAGGGTCTTGAGAGAGAAAGGAAAGGACATGTGAGGGAGAGGGGAGGGTCTTGAGAGAGAAAGGAAAGGACATGTGAGGGAGAGGGGAGGGTCTTGAGAGAGAAAGGAATGGAAATGTGAGAGAGTGGGGAGGGTCTTGGGAAAGAAAGGAAAGGACATGTGAGGGAGAGGGGAGGGTCTTGAGAGAGAAAGGAAAGGACATGTGAGAGAGTGGGGAGGGTCTTGGGAAAGAAAGGAAAGGACATGTGAGGGAGAGGGGAGGGTCTTGAGAGAGAAAGGAAAGGACATGTGAGAGAGTGGGGAGGGTCTTGGGAAAGAAAGGAAAGGACATGTGAGGGAGAGGGGAGGGTCTTGAGAGAGAAAGGAAAGGACATGTGAGAGGGAGGGGAGGGTATGAGAAAGAAAGGAAAGGACATGTGAGAGTGGGGAGGGTCTTGGGAAAGAAAGGAAAGGACATGTGAGAGGGAGGGGAGGGAGTGAAAAGAAAGGACATGCGAGAGGGAGGGGAGGGTCTTGGGAGAGAAAGGAAAGGGCATGTGAGAGGGAGGGAAGGGTCTTGAGAGAGAAAGGAAAGACATGTGAGAGGGTGGGGAGGGTCTTGGGAAAGAAAAAAAGGACATGTGAGAGGGAGGGGAGGGTCGTGGGAGAGAAAGGAAAGGGCATGTGAGAGGGAGGGGAGGGTCTTGAGAGAGAAAGGAAAGACATGTGAGAGGGTGGGGAGGGTCTTGGGAAAGAAAAAAAGGACATGTGAGAGGGAGGGGAGGGTCGTGGGAGAGAAAGGAAAGGGCATGTGAGAGGGAGGGGAGGGTCTTGAGAGAGAAAGGAAAGACATGTGAGAGGGTGGGGAGGGTCTTGGGAAAGAAAAAAAGGACATGTGAGAGGGAGGGGAGGGTCGTGGGAGAGAAAGGAAAGGGCATGTGAGAGGGAGGGGAGGGTCTTGAGAGAGAAAGGAAAGACATGTGAGAGGGTGGGGAGGGTCTTGGGAAAGAAAAAAAGGACATGTGAGAGGGAGGGGAGGGTCGTGGGAGAGAAAGGAAAGGGCATGTGAGAGGGAGGGGAGGGTCTTGAGAGAGAAAGGAAAGACATGTGAGAGGGTGGGGAGGGTCTTGGGAAAGAAAAAAAGGACATGTGAGAGGGAGGGGAGGGTCGTGGGAGAGAAAGGAAAGGTCATGTGAGAGGGAGGGAAGGGTCTTGGGAGAGGAAGGAAAGGGCATGTGAGAGGGAGGGGAGGGTCGTGGGAGAGAAAGGAAAGGTCATGTGAGAGGGAGGGAAGGGTCTTGGGAAAGAAAGGAAAGGACATGTGAGGGAGAGGGGAGGGTCTTGGGAAAGAAAGGAAAGGACATGTGAGGGAGAGGGGAGGGTCTTGGGAAAGGAAGGAAAGGACATGTGAGGGAGAGGGGAGGGTCTTGAGAGAGAAAGGAAAGGACATGTGAGGGAGAGGGGAGGGTCTTGAGAGAGAAAGGAAAGGACATGTGAGGGAGAGGGGAGGGTCTTGAGAGAGAAAGGAATGGAAATGTGAGAGAGTGGGGAGGGTCTTGGGAAAGAAAGGAAAGGACATGTGAGGGAGAGGGGAGGGTCTTGAGAGAGAAAGGAAAGGACATGTGAGAGAGTGGGGAGGGTCTTGGGAAAGAAAGGAAAGGACATGTGAGGGAGAGGGGAGGGTCTTGAGAGAGAAAGGAAAGGACATGTGAGAGAGTGGGGAGGGTCTTGGGAAAGAAAGGAAAGGACATGTGAGGGAGAGGGGAGGGTCTTGAGAGAGAAAGGAAAGGACATGTGAGAGGGAGGGGAGGGTATGAGAAAGAAAGGAAAGGACATGTGAGAGTGGGGAGGGTCTTGGGAAAGAAAGGAAAGGACATGTGAGAGGGAGGGGAGGGAGTGAAAAGAAAGGACATGCGAGAGGGAGGGGAGGGTCTTGGGAGAGAAAGGAAAGGGCATGTGAGAGGGAGGGAAGGGTCTTGAGAGAGAAAGGAAAGACATGTGAGAGGGTGGGGAGGGTCTTGGGAAAGAAAAAAAGGACATGTGAGAGGGAGGGGAGGGTCGTGGGAGAGAAAGGAAAGGGCATGTGAGAGGGAGGGGAGGGTCTTGAGAGAGAAAGGAAAGACATGTGAGAGGGTGGGGAGGGTCTTGGGAAAGAAAAAAAGGACATGTGAGAGGGAGGGGAGGGTCGTGGGAGAGAAAGGAAAGGGCATGTGAGAGGGAGGGGAGGGTCTTGAGAGAGAAAGGAAAGACATGTGAGAGGGTGGGGAGGGTCTTGGGAAAGAAAAAAAGGACATGTGAGAGGGAGGGGAGGGTCGTGGGAGAGAAAGGAAAGGTCATGTGAGAGGGAGGGAAGGGTCTTGGGAGAGGAAGGAAAGGGCATGTGAGAGGGAGGGGGGTCTTGGGAGAGAAAGGAGAGGACATGTGAGAGGGAGAGGTGTCTTGGGAGTAAAAGGAAAGGAAATGTGAGAGGGAGGGGAGGGTCTTGGGAGTTAAAGGAAAGGGCATGTGGGAGGGAGGGGGGTCTTGGGAGAGAAAGGAAAGGACATGTGAGAGGGAGGGGGGTCTTTGAGAGAAAGGAAAGGACATGTAAGAGGGAGGGGGGTCTTGGGAGAGAAAGGAAAGGGCATGTGGGAGGGAGGGGGTCTTGGGAGAGAAAGGAGAGGACATGTGAGAGGGAGGAAAGGGTCTTGGGAGTGAAAGGAAAGGGCATGTGGGAGGGAGGGGAGGATCTTGGGAGTGAAAGGAAAAGACACGTGAGAGGAAGGGGAGGGTCTTGGGAGAGAAAGGAAAGGACATGTGAGGGAGAGGGAAGGCAGTAGGTCTCAATCATATCACACCATGGGCAATGAACCCCTGATTTTGGAATCAGTCCAAGATTAGAATGAGCTACTCAGGGACCCAAACTGAATGGAGATTCAATTAGCTCTGCTTAGGTGGGCCCATTCCGACTCGAGCTCAAGCAAGCTTGCCGCCATTCATTACTGAGAATTTCCTGTTGTCGTATACCAATTTGTTGCGAAGGAGGGGTGTCTGAGCAAAATACAGAGTTTTAGAACAGTGTGCTCGGGAGTGGGAGTTGCACTACTGGTCACTAATTTCCATCACAAATTGCAGGCGACAAGATGCCCACGCATCCCGTACCACCATATTTCATTCCGACATTACAATGACAAGATATTTGCTACGGTGGAGAAGTTTTGCATGAGCCCAGCTTCAAGCAGAGAGACTTGAATTCTCCAGAAGTGTGATAGCCCATGAACAGAGAGGTGGTAAGCACAAACTGTACATTATAAATCCAACTTCAGCATGCAAACGTTGATGTCGCAGATACCACTATTCCTATGAAACTTCAGCGAACGTTGATTAAAACTCCTGCAATCATAGAGCCCCGTGGCGCACAATGGTAAAGCTGCAGTACTGCTGTTTGAACTCTCTGCTCACAACCTGAGTTCGATCCCAGCGGAAGCTGGTTTCAGGCAGCCAGCTCAGGTTGACTCAGCCTTCCATCCTTCCGAGGTCGGTCAAATGAGTCCCCAGCTTGTTGGGGGGGGGCGGAGTGCAGATGACTGAGGAAGGCAATGGCAAACCACCCCGTAAAAAGTCTGCCGTGAAAACTCTGTGAAAGCAACGTCACCCCAGAGTAAAAAATGACTGGTGCTTGCACAGGGGACTACCTTTTTCTTTTAATCATAGAAAAAATAATTTCTACAGTCAGAAACAACAGACAAGCATGGTCAGCTATTTCAGGAATAAAGTTCCAAGAGACAAACTCAGGCAATTTCAAGCTGCAGATTCTTATAGCTTCATTCAAGAGATAACTTCTAAGATATTTGTCATCCAGATTGACACACTCAAAATCCTCCAGTTTGGTGTAGTGGTTAAGTGTACAGACTCTTATCTGGGAGAAACAGGTTTGATTCCCCCCTCTTCCACTTGCAGCTGCTGGAATGGCTTTGGGTCAGTCATAGGTCTCGCAGAGTTGTCCTTGAAAGGGCAGCTTCTGTGAGAGATCTCTCAGCACCACCTACCTCACAGGATGTCTGTTGTGGGGGGAGAAGATAAAGGAGATTGTAAGCTGTTCTGCAACTCTGAGAGAGAAAGGTGGGGTATAAATCTATGGTCTTCTTCCCCATTAAATAAACACTTTTTTGTTGTTGTTCAGTCACACAGTCGAATCCGACTCTTTGCGACTAAGTCACGCCAGGCCTGTCTTCCACCATCCTCCGAAGTCTGCTCAAATTCGTGATAGTTACAATCAGTAATGCTGTTCAGCCATCTCATCTTTTGCTGTCCCCTTCTTTTGCCTTCTGTCTTTCCCAGCATCAGGGTCTTCTCTAGTGAGTGCTCCCTTCTCATTTGGTAGCCAAAGTATTTGAGTTTCAGCTTCAGCATCTGACCTTCCAGGGAACAGTCTGGGTTGATTTTCCTTAGGACTGACTGATTTGATCTTCTTGCAGTCCAAGGGACTCTCAAGAGTCTTTTCCAGCAGCACAAATAAACACACACACACTTAATTTTATATATTAAATCGAGCAGACTTACCAAACTGGCATACTCCTCCTTGCAGATTTCTCCACAAACCTATGTTTAAAAGGTCGTTGAACTCTGGTATCCTGTCATTTCTTACCTTTGCAAAGAAAACGTTTTACCACAAAACCCTGTATATTTAAGTTTGATCTGTTTCTAATTATGTTTGTGATACTGCTGTACTGTTTGAGCCCTTGTCTTTCAATACACTCTGAGCCCCGTGGCACAGAGTATTAAAGCTGCATTACTGCAGTCCTAAACTCTGCTCACGACCTGAGTTCGATCCCCGGCGGAAGCTGGGTTTTCAAGTAGCTGGCTCGAGGTTGACTCAGCCTTCCACCCTTCCGAGGTCAGTAAAATGAGTCCCCAGCTTGCTGGGGGGAAAGTGTAGATGACTGGGGAAGGCTATGGCAAACCATCCCGTAAAAAGTCTGCCGTGAAAACGTGAAAGCAACGTCACCCCAGAGTCGGAAACGACTGGTGCTTGCACATGGGACCTTTCCTTTTCCTTTTCAATAAAAGGTGTTTAAAAAAAAATTAAAAATTGTGCAGACTCAGATTGCCAACTTTCTCTTCCTTTACATGCTTTGAATCTTTCCCCTACTTTATTTCACACACTGTACAGCCGCACCACTGCACCATGCGTGGTGTTCTGCTAGGTTGCCAGGCCCCCCCTAGTCGCCAGTGAGGGATAACGGCTGCCAGATCCAGGTTACAAAACTCCTGGAGATATGGGGATGGAGCCAGCAAAGGACAGGGAACTCAGTGGGACACAATGCCGTTCTGTCCACCTTACAAAACATCCATTCCCTCCAGGGAGTCTGATCTCTGTAGCAGGGGTGGCCAAACTGTGGCTCAGGAGCCACCTGTGGCTTCATTCACAAATATTGTGCGGCTCTCAAAGCTCCCAACATCCCATTGGCCAGCTTGGTGAAGGCGTTTTGTCTTTTAAAATCACTTCTTGGAGCCAAGCCAGCCGGCAGCTTAGGGAGTAGAATGCAATCCGAGAGAGGTCACTATAATGGATAACACAACCAAAAATGCAAGCTAGTGACCAATTTACTAAGAAGTATACAGAAATCAGTTCAAATGTCCAAAATATGTACATTCAAGTCCCAAAGGAGTGTAGTGACAAGCCAATCGATTAAGTACTTGTTTCTTTCCAGTCTTCATCAGACCTGGGACCACTAACAAAAGAAAATATTATACAAAAATATCAGAAGGACATTCAGAGGGTTGGTGGTGTCTGAATGTCCTTCTGATATTTTTGTATAATATTTTCTTTTGTTAGTGGTCCCAGGTCTGATGAAGACTGGAAAGAAACAAGTACTTAATCGATTGGCTTGTCACCACACTACTTTGGGACTTGAATATACATGTTTTGGACATTTGGACTGATTTCTATATACTTCTTAGTAAACTGGTCACTAGCTTGCTTTTTTTGTTGTGGCAGCTTAGGGAGTGTATTTAAAGTTGCTTTTTTCCATCTCTCCCTCCCTCCCTCCCTCCCTGCCTTTCTTCCTTGTGGCTCTCAAACATCTGACAGGTATTCTGTGTGGCTCTTATGTTAAGCAAGTTTGGCCATCTCTGCTACGTAGTCTGGAGATGAGCTGTAATACTAGGGCAGGGGTGGCCAACGGTAGCTCTCCAGATATTTTTTGCCTACAACTCCCATCAGCCCCAGCCAGCATGGCCAATGGCTGGGGCTGATGGGAGTTGTAAGGCAAAAAACATCTGGAGAGCTACCATTGGCCACCCCTATACTAGGGGACCATCAGATTGTCAGTAACTGTGTAGCTTAGAAGTTTCTGCATCTTAGATCATCTACTGTCATCTACTGTCAAAGTGATGAGGTTATGTGACTGTGATCACAGGACTGGCTGATGCAATGCCCGGTAATTGCCTGTAGTCACAGTGAGTCAGCATATTTGCTGATTGGTGGGCTGAGCTATAAAAGTGCTAACTAGCAAGGTTACTTTCTCTCTCTGTATTGATGATTGTCTGGCATAGCACTTTGGAGCTCTGGATTGTAATGATACTGCACTTATCTGTAAATATTTGTAAATACACTGATAGTTTTAGTAGAACCATTGTGAAGACTCTTCTTATCTGCGTTGCCATTTTTATCAGCCTAATAGCATGCCGCTCTGCTAACACGCACTGTCCGTCACAGATTCCTTCCTGGAGGCCGGCATCCTGATGCTCCCGACATGTGCAGAAGCATGCCCACCCATCAGTAGAACGTCACACAAAAATACTTACGATAGTTTCTATACAATCATATCAATATGGCCTTTTGGGCAGCATTTTATCCATCTGCACGTGAACATCAGTGACACGGGACTGGGCAGCTGAAATGAACTAAAAGCGGCAACCGAGAGCACATGCCCCGATTCTGGAATTAAGTTTCAAAGCTCTCCTAATTAAACTCAAATTAAAAAAGGAATGCGAGGCAGCCCAGAATGAAATTACACAACAGTAAAGGAATGGAACATGGAAAACCCATTCCACTGTAGAATGAACATCTGCACATCCTTGTAAACAGCTAAGGTTTCCCAATGCTGTTTTTTGTCCCCATAGTTTTTGTTTGAAGAACTAGAGTTTCTTCAAACGGGATTCCAGCTAAATCCCAGAAGGGATCTGTTAGGGCTGCCAACCTCACAGAAAATGGCTGCTTTGGAGGGCACTGTGCCCTCCTGAAGACCTTCCTTTTCCAAAACCGCACACACCTTAGGCTCTACCCTGACTACCCAGGTACTCCAAACCCACAGCCGGCACCCCTGTTTTCTCCATTCACTAGACATTGTGCTGGATACCCTGTAAAGAAAAATATTTGAGAACTTGTGGGCGGTTCAACTATTCCCTCCAGGATGAAAATATCTCATCGAAACGTGTAAAATATGCTGCTATATGTAGAGGCCTGTTTGGGACATCGACTCTGCCTGAAACATATTTAAAGGACTTTTTGACTCACACTAGCACTTTGTCACCGTATAGGACAGTTTTGAGGAGACTTCGGAGGATGGTGGAAGACAGGAGGGCCTGGCGTGACTTGGTCCATGGGGTCGCAAAGAGTCGGGCTCGACTGTGCGACTGAACAACAACAAAGGACAGTCACAGCTTCGGTGTACTTGATAATTTGTTGCATTGATGAATGTTTACTGAAAAATTGTTTAAGAAGTATATGGATAACAACATTGTTCTATTGTAATAAGATGGTGTTAGTTATTTTTCACGGATTTCTTTCTGCTTTGGGCAACCCTGTATCAGCAACCCAGCTCATTCCCTCTGATGAATTATCCCAGTCGTTGGAGATCACTGAACCAGCAATGAACAGGCTTCAGATTCAACAGGAGCTCCAGAACCTTTCTGAGGGTTCCCCCTCTTCCTCCCCACTTACCTTGTCCATTGAATAGTAAGTGCAGCTACAAAACAATCCCTGGATTAGGAGAGCAGGCAGCCAGCCAGCCACCAGGAGCTTTGCCATGCCCCCAGCAGCCCTCATTAACCCCTGGAGAAGCCCACAGCACCCTTTCTTCATTTATGTGATTTTGGGCAGCAGGTGGCTTCTTGGCCTTTTAACTGGGGTGGGCTGGCCCAGTAGAGCCCCAGGCGAGCGAGGCCTACTTTGGCTGGCTGAATCTCTAGCCAGCCCAAGCAGGCCTCGCTCGCCCAGGGCTCTCCTTTCTTGCATCAGGTTGCTTTTGGCTGGGGGATATGCTAATGAGTTATGCTAATGAGCCCCATCACCTATTTTTCTACAAAAAATATATAGATGATTATAATATGATGGAAGAATTAAAGACTGTGGCTAAACGAAAAAACTGTGTCATAATAGGTGATTTTAACTACCCGCAGATTGATTGGGTCAATATGTGTTCTGGTCGAGAGAAAGAGATTGAGTTTCTAGATACTCTCAATGACTGTGCTATGGAGCAGATGGTCACAGAGACTACCAGGGGTGGGGCGATCCTGGATTTGGCCCTAAGTAACGCCCAAGAGCTGGTGAGAGATGTAAAACTGATTGCATCGCTTGGGAGCAGTGGCCATAACGTTATTAATTTCACCATTTGTATAAATAGGGAGTTGCCCCAAAAGACCAGCACAACCACGTTTAACTTTAAAAGGGGTAAATTCTCTGAGATGAGAAGGCATGTGAAGAGGAAACTGAAAGAAGTAGTGACGATCAAACTATCGCGAGAGTGGAAACCACTGAGAACGGGACTTCATTTCCAGAGAGTCAGGAAACAGCGCTGGGAGAAGAGGGACTCATGCTAGACCTCCAGGCCTACTCTAACTTAAAAAATCATAGAGTTGGGGCCTGAAAAAGTTGCGGCCGCCATTTTGATTGTTTATAAAACTTTAAATATTAATATCTTGGCCCAGGAAGCTCTGAGGGCGGCGATTTTGGGCTTGCTGAAGAGGGCATGTTCTAATCTATTGAACCCTGTTATTGGTTTGTAGTTTGGTGAGGTCAACTTGGGGCCTATTATATGCTATGGGAAGATTGACATCTGATGTCTGATCCAAAATACGAACTAAGAACGCGTGGAAGAGCTGGCTCAGTGGAGGGCAAAATGTCTACGATTGCCCAAGAACAGCTGGATGCTATGGAGGCCAGACTAACAAAGGCAATGAAAGATTTGATAACTACAGGTGAGAAAAAGTTGACTAAAGAGACTAAAGAAAAAACAAAAGAGATAACTAAGGAACTAACAAAAGAAATAAATTCCAGTGCTGAAGCTGTTAAGAAAGAGATTAAGAAAGAAATTGAAGATCTGAGGAAGGAATCACAAGCAACAACACAGAAGATGCAAGAGGTGGAAAATAGAGTTACAAATCAAGATGTTACAGTAGAGAAGATACAGGAAAAAGTTCTACTACAAGACTGTAAGCTGATGGAGAACTTTGTACATCTGAGGGGGGTGCCAGAAAACAATCAAGAGGACTTAAAGAAATATATCATGACTATTATTGCTGAATATTTGGGTGAAGATCCAGAGAAGACTGAAGATCAATGTGATTACGTGTACAGGGTCAATTCAGAGTTTGCCAGAAGGCGTAAATTGCCAAGAGACACAATAATTAAATTTACCACTAGAGATATAGTGGGAAGGATCTTGAGCCAACAATTTGAAAAAGCATTAGTGGTGGAGGAGAGCAAAGTCAGAATAATGAAGGAACAACCAAGGAAGGTCATCATCAGTGACAGAAGACAATTTAAACCTTTGACGGATAAATTAAGGGCAAAAGGTACAAGATATAGATGGATTTTACCAGCCGGACTTACTTTTGAGTATAAAGGGCTGAAGTACTCCATAATAGACATTCAAGGCATGGAAGGGTTTTTGGCGGACAATAAGGATTTTGGGGACACAGCTTAATTGAAGAATCATTATGGATTACAAATTAATTTCTTGGAATGTTAATGGCCTAAATTTGCCGCAGAAACAAAGAGCGACATTTCATTGGATTACAAAACAAAAATGTAATATAATTTGTTTACAAGAAGTACACATTAGACAATCAGATTACACATTTTTATGTAATAAACTTTTAGGGGAGGAATTTGGTTCATTGGCTAAAGAAAAAAAAGGGGAGTGATTTTTTTATATAAAGAAGGAGCTGGAGCCAAAACTGATTTTTAAAGATAATGAAGGTAGGTATTTGGTGGTAGAAGTTTTGATATATGGCAAAAAGACTCTGTAAGCCGCCCTGAGCCTGCCTCGGCGGGGAGGGCAGGGTATAAATAAAAAAATTATTATTATTATATTATTATTATTGTTGGGACTTTATGCTCCTAATGGGGCTAAGAGTGACTTTTTCAATGATATTATGAAACAACTGGATCAAGTAACATACGATCAGATAATGCTTATGGGAGACTTTAATGGAACTATCCAGAACTCCTTAGATAGATCTTGCTGGGGGGGGGGGGGTGGAATGCAGATGGGAAACTACCTAAAGCATTTTTTGAACTAATCAAACAAGAGAGCTTAGAAGATGTGTGAAGAAAATTCAGCCCTAGGGTACGAGACTATACTTTTTTTTCAGCCAGACATAATACCTTTTCTAGGATTGATATGTTATGGGCTACAAAACAGCTGGGGTTGATAAAAAAAAAAAAGTAGAGATTCTTCCGAAAATAGATGCAGACCATAACTGGTTGATGTGCTTGGCTAAAGGGAGGGAAAAAGAGAGGTGGTGGAGGATAAATGATGACATTACAGAAAGTAGAGGTAGTGGCATCTCTAGAAAAAGAAACTAAAGCTTTTTTTCCAAATAAATGATAACCAAGAAGTACAATTTCAAACGGTTTGGGATGCCTATAAGGCTGTGATGAAAGGAACATTAATTATATTGAATAATAAGGATAGAAGGGCAAATGAAAAGCAATTGTTGGACTTACAAAAGGAAATAAGTAAAAAAGAAATTGGATTAAGAAAGAGATCGGAGAAAAAGAAAATTTTGCAAGAAATTACAATTTTACAGAGTTAGTTAAGTCATTTACTGAATAAAGAGGTGGAGTGGAATTTGAAAAGACTCCAACAAAAATCTTTTGAAGGGGCAAATAAACCTGGAAAGTATTTGGCATGGCAAATGAAGAAAAGAAGGAAAAATAAATACATAAACAAGATTAAAACCAATGGCAAAGAAATTGTAGATCAGGAGGGCATCAAAAAGGAATTCTACAAGTACTATGATAACTTATTTAAAGGTCAACGAGTTGATAAAGAAAAAATAGAAGCTTATTTACAAAATGTGAAGGTAAATCCAACAACAGAAATGATGAAAGAAACATTTAATGATCCAATTGAAAAAAGGTGAAATAGAAGCTGCTATCAATTCAATTAAAATAGGGAAAGCACTGGGACCGGATGGCTTTTCAATAAAATTTTACTAAGTTCTTATAAATATATTAGTTCCAATGCTCCAAAAATTGATGAATAATATCCGTTTGGATGGGCAAGTGCCAAATACTTGGAAAGAAGCAGTTATTTCATTGTTACCAAAAGAAGACAGAGATGCTACAAATGTGAAAAATTATAGACTGATTTCATTGCTTAACAATGACTACAAAATCTTTGCAAAAATTTTGTCGGGAAGGCTAAAACAATACTTGCATAGGTTTATCTGTGAGGAGCAAGCAGACTTTCTCCCGAAGAGACAAATTAGAGACAATATCAGAATAATGGTGGACATTGTAGAGTATTATGAAAAACATCCAGAAAAAGAGGTGGCACTCTTTTTTGCTGATGCGGAGAAAGCCTTTGACAATCTTAATTGGGACTTTTTGTTTGCTGTGATGGAAAAAGTAGAGTTGGGAAAAGACTTTATAAGAATGGTGAAGGCGATATATACTGAACAGCAAGCTAAACTATGTGTTAATACAGATTTAACGGAGCAAATAGTTATCAGCAAAGGTACAAGACAAGGTTGCCCTCTATCTCCGTTGCTATTTATAATGACTCTAGAGATTTTGTTGTTGCAAATAACAGAAGATAAGGAAATATAAGGGCTAAAATTGAAAGGATTTACTTATAAATACAAAGCCTTTGCAGATGATGTGGTTTATTACTGAAAATCCAATACAAATATTACCATTGTTATAGGAAAAAATTAGAGAATATGGTGACCTTGCTGGGTTTTACATAAATAAAGAAAAATCGCAAATTTTAAATACAAATTTATCATTGTGCAAACAGAAAGAACTTCAAAATGCAACTGGATGTGAAGTCACCTCGAAAGTAAGATATTTGGGTGTAGAGAGCACGATGAAAAATATAGATCTGTTTAAAAATAACTATGATAAACTTTGGTGTAAAATTGAAGCTGATTTGTTGAAATGTAATAAATTGAATGTCTCTTTTGGGTAGGATAGCTGCTGTGAAAATGAATGTCTTACCAAGAATGTTGTTCCTCTTCCAAACAATTCCAATTGTGAAAGATGCTAAACAATTCAATAGATGGCAAAAAAAGGTTTCTGAATTTGTATGGGCGGGGAAAAAACCAAGAATCAAAAGGAAAATACTAATTGATGCGAAAGAACGAGGCGGTTTTCAACTGCCGGATCTTAAATTATATCATGAAGCAGTATGTTTAGTATGGCTCAAGGACTGGATAACCTTATCCAACCAGAAGTTATTGGCGATTGAAGGTCATGGAAATCTGTTTGGTTGGCATGCATATTTGTATTATGGGAAGGAGAAGATGGATGGTTTCTTTTGGCATCATTTTATAAGAAGTTTGTTGAATACTTGGAAAAAATATTGTAAATAGTGATGAGAGGAAACCACTGTGGATTATACCAATGGAAGTTATAAAATGGATTTCTGACTCACAGGAAGACAAATGGGTTACATATAAACAATTGCTAAAAATTAAGGGTGGCAAAGTAGAACTAAAAGCGGAGGAAGAACTGCAAGACAAATTTAATTGGTTCCAGTTGCTACAAATTAAAAGTTTAGTGGATAAAGATATCAGGACTACAGGTATAAGGCAAGATCAGACAGAAATGGAAAAAGTGCTATTAGGGGAAGACGAAAAGTTGATTGCAAAGATGTATAAATTGTTATTGAAATGGTCTACAGAAGATGAAATAGTAAAATCTCAAGTGATTAAATGGGCAATAAATATGAATAAAGAAATTTCAATGGAGACATGGGAACACCTATGGAAGAATATGAAAATATCGACATGTAATAATATAAAAGAAAACTGTTTGAAAATGCAATACAGGTGGTATATGACACTTAAGAAGTTAGCAAAAATTACCAAGCAGGCATCTGATCGGTGTTGGAAATGTAAAAAGCATGAAGGCTCTTTTTACCATATGTGGTGGACTTGTGAAAAAGCGAGACAATTTTGGCAAATGATTCAACAAGAGATGTCGAAAATTTTGGGATATGCAGTTAAAAGGGCACCAGATACCTTTCTGGTAGGATTACAAATGGAAAGTTTTCCGAAGCAAGACAGGACTTTGGTGTGGTATATGTTGTCAGCTGCAAGAACATTGTTTGCACAAAGGTGGAAGCAAGCTGAAATACCAGATAAATGGGACAGGATTTTAAAAACTTGACATTGGAGTAAAATGGATAGATTTACTAGAATCTTGAAAGACAGTGATGCAGAAAAATTTAAAGATGAATAGAAGTTTCAGGACTATATTGAAAAGCAATGGAGAGTTAAGAGACGTTTGGTGGTTTTTGAAAGTATAACCTGAAATTGGGGGAAATGGGGGAGATAAGATGATTAAAAAGAATTTTTTGAATCAATATACGATAGCTGTTACGTTCTTAACAGGGCTTTTTTTTGTAGCAAGAGCTCCTTTGCATATTAGGCCACACACCCCTGATTTAGCCAATCCTTCTGGAGCTTACAGAGCCTCGTGGCGCAGAGTGTTAAAGCTGCAGTACTGCAGTCCTAAGCTCTGCTCACGACCTGAGTTCGATCCCCAGCAGAAGCTGGGTTTTCAGATAGCCGGCTCAAAGTTGACTCAGCCTTCCATCCTTCTGAGGTCAGTAAAATGAGTACCCAGCTTGCTGGGGGGAAAGTGTAGATGACTGAGGAAGGCAATGGCAAACCACCCTGTAAAAAGTCTGCTGTGAAAACGTGAAAGCAACGTCACCCCAGAGTCGGAAACGACTGGTGCTTGCACAGGGGACCTTTCCTTTCCTCTGGAGCTTACAGTAGAGCCCTGTAAGCTCCTGGAGGATTGGCTACACCAAGGGTGTGTGGCCTAAACAGGGCTTTTTTTGTAGTAGGAACTCCTTTGCATATAAGGCCACACCTCCTGGTGTAGCCAATCCTCCAAGAGCTTACAGGGCTCTTCGTACAGGGCCTACTGTAAGTTCCAGGAGGATTGGCTACATCAGGGGTGTGTGGCCTAATATGCAAAGGAGTTCCTGCTACAAAAAAAGCCCTGGTTCTTAATATCCTTGGAAATAAACCATGGGATCTAGTCAGACCTCAGAAGCTAAGCAGGGTCAGTTATGGATAGTATTTGGATGGGGAACCACAACAGGATGCCAGGGGAAGATGGGAGAAGGCAATGGCAAATCACCTTTAAGCATCTCTTGAACACCCTCCAGGTCACCATAAGTCAGTTACGTCATTCTAAAGAGCAATTCTGCTGACCAAACCACCATTTTCAATATACAATTCTGCCACATGTCAAAGTTACAGATACAGGTGACCTTTGACTCTTCACATAGGTTCGTCTTGAGGCAGAGGCAGCCCCAAATCATGCAGCAAGCCATGTGCAGTCCAATGCCAGAATTAAGTTTTAGAAGTGCTGCCATGGAAACCAGAATTAAAAAGAAGTGGGACACAGAACCAGTTTCCAGAACCGTAAAGGGATTTTGTAAGAACATAAGAGAAGCCATGTTGGATCAGGCCAATGGCCCATCCAGTCCAACAGTCTGTGTCACACAGTGGCCAAAACCCAGGTGCCATCAGGATATCCAGCAGCAGGGCCATAAGAACACAAGAGAAGCCATGTTGGATCAGGCCAGTGGCCCAACCAGTCCCACACTCTGTGTCAGATAAGAGAAGCCATGTTGGAGCAGGCCAATGGCCCATTCAGTCCAACGCTCTGTGTCGCACAGTAGCCAAAACCCTGGTGCCATCAGGAGGTCCACCAGCAGGCCCATAAGAACATAAGAGAAGCCATGTTGGATCAGGCCAATGGCCTATCCAGTCCAACACTCTGTGTCACACAGTGGCCAAAACCCAGGTGCCATCAGGAGGTCCACCAGCAGGGCCATAAGAATGCAAGAGAAGCCATGTTGGATCAGGCCAATGGCCCATCCAGTCCAACACTCTGTCACACAGTGTCCAAAAAACCAGGGACCATCAGGAGGTCCATCAGTGGGACCAGGATGTTTCCATCAGACATGTTTGAGAGCGCTGCGTGGACACTGCACAGAGCCTTCAACAAGAGGAGTTCCACACTCACTCCGATAAGGCAACTTTTCCTGCCAACCCCTTTTCAGAACAGCAGCCTGAAGCAATTTGTCTATCCAGAAGAGAAACTCTTCAACACGTCAGGCAGAAACCTTGTTTAAATAACATCCAATTAGATCTCTAGTGGCCAATCAGAAGCCCCGCTGAGCAAACCCCCCCCCCCTTTGGCCCTGCCTACTTCTTCAAAACACATGTTGGGCACTATAACAACTTCTCTCTTAATATATATTGTGTTGCCACCAGGAATATAATCCCCAACAGTTTATTTAACATTCCTCACAGAATTGTGCCCAAGCTCTAAAACTTCTTAGTTGGACTATGTGGCCCTGAGGATGAGACTCTTATAATTTAATATCAGAGGACTCCAGGTTAATATAAAACAAAATAAAACTCTATTTGTACAATAAGCATATTGGATTCAAGATCTTTATAGTTTAAATTCTTCAACGAATAATAATAACTTCTGACTGAGGTATCATTCTCACTTCACACACTCTCAAATCTTCTTTCCTCTCCCTCACTCAACTTTCTGACAGCTTCTGTCTCTCGCACTCCTGTAATATTCTGAGAATATTAGGTTTGGGCTCTCTATCTAGCCTCTAATATGTCCTCTAAAGGATTCTATTTTTCTTCCCTTGAATCTTAATCCCTTTCGCAGCCCTAGTATGAGATTCGGGACGCTGTATGTAACTAAGATTGCAAATAATCTAAATTTGAACGTGTTAATTTTAGAATATTTGACTGCTTTTAACTTGTAAGTTGCTGTAATTGTAATGGCCAATGGCTTTACACAATATATTTTACTAGTAGTAGTAGTGAAAATTTTTGCATAGAGCCACTGGCCATTGCAATTACAGCAAGTTACAAGTTAAAAGCAGTCATAGACTAAAATTAACAGTAGTAGTAATAGTATGGGATTCTAATCAGAAAACTAGTTCTCATTCTCTGTAGACTGCTGACTTCTCTCTCTCCCCCTCCCTACACACACACACACACATACTTCTTAGCTCCGCCCACACTCTCTCACTCACTAATCAATCGACTCACTAGCTCATTCCCCCCCTTTCACCCCTTTTTCTCTGCTGCAACTTACCAACAATTCAAGGAACACACATATATAAATTCACATCATTACCGGCCCCACAATGGGGACGCCTTGAATTGACGGCTATCCCACATTGGCTTTGAATTCTTCCAGGACTGGAAATCTCTCAGGGGGGTTTGAACCCAAGATTTGCACATGCCCAACCCAACGCCCTGGCCAGTCCAACACACCAGCTTAACAACCGGCTAGCATTTGGGCTGGCCACGCTGATCTGTGCTTCAGAAATTATTATAACTTCCATCCCTGATCAACATTTTGGGACGGCGGGAGAAACACCCTAACTTGACCTGTCGACCCCGTAGAGTTCATTTGAAGCTCAACACCTGCTCCAAAGCAAGAACAGTAAGACATCCACTTAGCCCATCCAGCATCCCAAAATCTGAGCCTTAATTAGCCCCCCCCCCCCCGTCATGGACTAATTAGCACACCTTGTTACATAAAAAAGCGCTTTCAGGTAATCCTTTTGTCCTCCCCTTCTCTACCCCCCCCGCCCCAATTCTAGGAACCGAAATCAGTCAAAATAACAAAGTGACAACTCCACCTCCACCTTGAAGAGGAGAGAGAAGACAAAAGAATGAGCACGTTGGGAACAGCACCGTGTGCAGTTTTTCCAGCCCACTCACATCCTGTCAATTAGACGCCAAGAACAGCTTTCTCAAGATTGAAATAAGGAAAACAGGAGGGGGGGGGGGAGAGAAGAAGGGATCGTACCTGGTGCACGGAGGAGGGGGGCGTAACACAGGTTAGAGATGACAAAGGGACTGGAGAACAATGGAGACGGAAGCCAGCCAATAGCTTTTTCACTTTGCCTGCGCTTCTTGAAACGGAACAGGGTGGGGAGCGGAAACGACAGGTGAGACGTGGGTTGATGTCGCAAGGCCAGTTCCAGGAGGTTTTTTTAGAGGGGGGGCTTGGGCAAACAGTGCCCAAGGATCCCCATAAGCCTGTTGGATATTGTAAATCTGCACTCAAGAGGATCTAGGAGGGAAAGGGTTATGAGCAGGGGGTGGTGGTTTGTAGCAGGAACTCCTTTGCATATTAGGCCACCCCCCCTCCCCGATGTAGCCAAACCTCCTGGAGCTTACAGTAGGCCTTGTACTAAGAGGCCTGTAAGCTCTTGGAGGATTGGCTACATCAAGGGTGTGTGGCCTAATATGCAAAGGAGTTCCTGCTACAAAAAAAAAAACCCTGGTTATGAGAATTCTCTCACTGGGGTACACTCAGCAGTTAACCCCAACCTCTTGTTGGCCCCTGTTGACTTCTGTTTAATCTTAGATGGGACCTCTCCTCTTCTCTCTCTTACCTGGGCTTGGAGCTGGAGCAAGTGAACCATTTTGAAGTTAAGCTGTTCACAACATCTTAAACAGCGGTCGTTTTGTAGAAAAATAGGTGGTGGAGCTCATCCAGGGATTGTTATGCAGCTGCAATACTATTCAATGGACAAGGAGGTGGAACTCTCAAAGAGGAGGTGGTACTCTCAGAAAGGTTCAGGAGCTGTGCAAGTAAAATTTCTTTCTCTTGTGATCATTGGGGTCAGGTCATCTTTGTAATTTCCTTGAACAGCACTGCCCCCTTAACCAGGAAATGTACAAGACTGAGGTTACTGTATAAAGCAGGGGTTCTTGTGTTCTTAGGATGCTGGACTAGATGGACCACTGGTCTGATCCAGCAGGGCTCTTCTTGTGTTCTTAGGATGCTGGACTAGATGGACCACTGGTCTGATCCAGTAGGGCTCTTCTTCTGTTCTTAGGATGCTGGACCACTGGTCTAATCCAGCAGGGCTCTTCTGATGTTCTAAAGATGCTGGACTAGATGGACCACTGGTCTGATCCAGCAGGGCTCTTCTGATGTTCTAAGGATGCTGGACTAGATGGACCACTGGTCTGATCCAGCAGGGCTCTTCTGATATTCTTAGGATGCTGGACTAGATGGACCACTCCTGGTCTGACAGGGGTCTTCTTATGTTCTTAGGATGTTGGACTAGATGGATCACTTGTATGATCCAGCAAAGCTCTTCCAATGTTCCTAGGATGCTGGACTAGATGGACCACAGGTCTGAGACAGCAGGACTCTTCTTAAGAACATAAGAAGATGATAATATTGGATTTATATCCCACCCTATACTCTGAATCTCAGAGTCTCGGAGCGGTCACTATATTCTCTACCTTCCCCCCCCCCTCCCCACACACGTACACAATAGACACCCTGTGAGGTAGGTGAAGCTGAGAGAGCTTTTAAAAGCAGCTGCCCTTTCAAGGACAACTCCTGTGAAAGCTATGGCTGACCCAAGGCCATTCCAGCAGGTGCAAGTGGAGGAGTGGGGAATCAAACCCGGTTCTCCCAGATAGTCCACGTACTTAGCTACTACAGCAAACTGTCCTCTCTTGGACAAACTCAAAAAAGAAACTTGGACAGCCTCAAACGAATCTTGGACAAACTCAGAAAATACTCTAACAATAGATTGGAGGAGAGAAAAAACTAAGAATAGATTCCTTGTATGTCGGTATCAAATACACCAAATAAGAATCTGGAGAAAAGTCCCTATCCCAGAACGGGAACAGCTGAAGTGGCCCTGAAGCAGCATAAGCTGAAAGAAGTAAGCATTCAACCAAGTCACTTTGTGATGTAAACACTTCTTTGGTGAACACAGAAAGAGCCCTATTCAGAAAGGTTAACAGTGGAAAATGTGAAAGGGCTACAACCTTGAAAGAGGCCAAAAGGAGAACAGTTATGTATCACTCGGAGTAACCTTTGTATTCCAGCTGTCAGTCCGTGTGACAAGCAGTGTCTCCTTTTTGCCTTTCTCTCTCACTGCCTGTGCTCCTCTCCCCCTAAACAAAACGCATCAGCCTGCTTAGAAGAAGGTTAAAAGAGCCAATATCGGAACACAAAATGTATCTTGTATTGCAAGACTGCTGAGTAGCACAGCCCTGCCTAATGATATCCCTGTGGACAGGCAAGGGGAATGCTTTTGCTTTACGTAAAGTTGCCGGACGGCGGTAAAGGAACACAGTTTATGATCTTTTCAAAAGACTGCACCTCCCTCCGCTAGCTGGGCTTTTGCGGAATATAAATGAAGCACAGAGGTGAACCCTAGAAATACAAACAAATAAAGAAATGATCCCCCCCCCCTCCAATTCGGCTTTGTGAGAAGAAACGACTTCAGGACAAAATGCAAATAAATGCTGGCTGAATGGACTATGCATCAGGGGAAATGGTGGGCCAGCGAGGAGGAGGAGAAGCAAGAGAAGGAGAAGGCAAAGGAGAAGACATTCGATTTATACCCAGATATTGGATTTATAAGAGTAACAAACTGAGACCTCTAAGACAGTGCAACTGGCCCAAGGTCATCCAGTGAGCTTCCAGAAGAGAACATTTTTGTTGTTGTTCAGTCACACAGTCGAGTCCGACCCTTTGCGACCCCATGGACCAAGTCACGCCAGGCGCTCCTGTCTTCCACTATCCTCCGAAGTCTGCTCAAATTTGTGTTTGTTACATCAGTAATGCTGTCCAGCCATCTCATCTTTTGCCATCCCCTTCTTCTTTTGCCTTCTGTCTTTCCCAGCATCAGGATCTTCTCCGGTGAGTGCTCCCTTCTCATTGGGTGGCCAAAGTATTTGAACTTCAGCTTCAGCATCTGACCTTCCAGGGAACAGTCAGGGTTGATTTCCCTTAGGACTGACTGATTGGATCTTCTTGCAGTCCAAGGGACTCTCAAGATTCTTCTCCAGTGAGTGCTCCTTTCTCATTTGGTGGCCAAAGTATTTGAGCTTCAGCTTCAGCATCTGACCTTCCAGGGAACAGTCAGGGTTGATTTCCCTTAGGACTGACTGATTTGATCTTCTTGAAGTCCGAAGGACTCTCAAGATTCTTCTCCAGCACCACAGCTCAAAAGCATCTATTCTTCTGCGCTCGGCCTTCCTTATGGTCCAGCTCTCACAGCCACATATTACTACTAAGAATACCATCGCTTTGACTATACGGACTTTTGTTGGCAGGGTTGATTTTGTTGACAGGGTGATTATATGGACTTGGGAAGTGGTGGGCTCTCCTTCTTTGGAGGTTTTTAAACAGAGGCTAGATGGCCATCCGACAGCGATGAAGATCCTGTGAATTTGGGGTAGGTATTTGTGGGTTTCCTGCATTATGCAGGGGGTTGGACTAGATGACCCTGGAGGTCCCTTCCAACTCTATGTTTCTATTCTATGTCTCTACTTTTTATTATACTGCCTGGGTTTGCCGTGGCTATTCTCCCAAGGAGCAAACGTATTTTAATTTCATGACTACCGTCACCATCTGCAGTGATCTTGGATCCCAGAAATGTGAAGCCTGTCTCTACTTCCACATAATAAGAACATTAGAGAAGCCATATTGGATCAGGCCAATAGCCCATCCAGTCCAAGCTGAGGATTTGAACCAGAGTATCCCAACATTCCAGGGAGCTCCATGGAGCAGAGTGGTAAGCTGCAGTACTGCAGTCCAAGCTCTGCTCACAACCTGAGTTCGATCCCAGCAGATTTCCATCTGTCTGCTTTATATGTTTTGGTTATTTTCCCATTTTTTGTGGGGAGGAAATATTAGCAAGTTTGTTTGTCAAGTCTTCAGAGTTCAGGAAAATTCTCACAAGGGTTTTGAACAATGGAGCCCAGAAGCAAGTATTTGGGGGAGGGGGTTGTAAAAAAGAAAGAGCACAATAAAATTTAGAGCTTCCGGAGCTCCACTCCTGTGAGCTTCTGCCCAAAATGAGGCCTGCCCTTGCCTTATTTCTTTAAAAAAGGAAGAAGCAATATTTTGACAGAACACCTTCTGTCAACAGAAGCTGGATTTCTCTGAAGAAGTTTCTGTGTAGCTGAAATGACATTTCCGTTTTCCCCTTGTCTCGAGAAAGCAATTTACAGATCCATCCTATTCACCTGATTATAGAGCCGTAGGATAGGAACACAGCATCGAGAAGGACAATGCTTGTGTTTATCACACATTGACACTAAAAGGCTGGGAACAATTCCACAGCCTGAACAGCTACTTCAGATTTAGAACACCCCACAAGTAGACGACTGGATGCTTTTGTTTGAAGTAACACCTCTATGCAAAGAGACATTCACAAGGACAGGTTAGAACATCTGCCCAGAATCCAAGTTCACTCTCTCCATCGAAGGTGTCCCCCCATGAAGGCTTACATGCTCTGATATATTTGAATACGAATGGGATATGTTTCATCTAAAAGCAGAGCTTCCAATTTGGGCTGCTTTGAATCTCAATGCTTTCACACATTACGTTCGCTCCTTTCTGAATGTAGGTCTCAGACATGAACTTTCCACAGCCACAAAAGACTTAATATATTGGGGGGGGGAGGGGGAGACTGCAGGAATTAGTAGGGCTGCCAGCTCTGGGTTGGGAAATACCTGGAGATTTTTGGGGGTGGAGTCTGTGGAAGGCGGGGTTTGAAGTGAGGAGGGAAGAGAATGGAAGAGAATTTATTTATTTATTTGGTTTATATCCCACCCTCCCAGCCAAAGCAGGCTCGGGGTGGCTTACAATCCATACAAAAATATAAAAACCAATATCATAGAATCATAAAATCATAGAGTTGGAAGGGACCTCCAGGGTCATCTAGTCCAACCCCCTGCACAACCTCCCCCTAAATTCACAGGATCTTCATCGCTGTCAGATGGCCATCTAGCATCTGTTTAAAAACCTCCAAGGAAGAAGAGTCCACCACCTCCCGAGGGAGCCTGTTCCACTGAGGAGTCGCTCTAACGGTCAGGAAGTTCTTCCTAATGTTGAGCCGGAAACTCTTTGGATTAATTTCAACCCATTGCTTCTGGTCCTACCTTCTGGGGCCACAGAAAACAATTCCATACCATCCTCTAGATGACAGCCCTTCAAGGGCTTGAAGATAGTGATCATGTCACCTCTCAGCCGCCTCCTCTCCAGGCTAAACATCCCCAGCTCCTTCAACCTTTCCTCATAGGACTTGGTCTCCAGACCCCTCACCATCTTCGTCGCCCTCCTCTGGACCCGTTCCAGCTTGTCTATATCCTTCTTAAAATGTGATGCCCAAAACTGAACACAATACTTCAGGTGAGGTCTTACCAGAACAGAGTAAAGCGATACCATCACATCACGTGATCTGGACACTATACTTCTGCTGATACAGCCCAAAATTGCATTTGCCTTTTTAGCAACCGCATCACACTGCTGACTCATGTTCAGCAAATTATCCACAAAGACCCTTAGATCCTTTTCGCACATACTACAGCAAAGACATACTACTGTCTCCCCCATCCTATAACCATGCATTGGATTTTTCCTACCTAAATGCAGAACTTTACATTTATCCCTGTTAAAATTTATTTTACTGATTTTAGCCCAGTTTTCCAGCCTGTCAAGGTTATCCTGTATCCTTCTGTCTTCTTTTGTGTTTTCAACTCCTCCCAATTTAGTATCATCCGCAAATTTAATAAGCATTCCCTCTATTCCTTCATCCATATCATTGATAAAGATGTTGAACAAAACAGGTCCCAGGACATATCCTCAAGGCACTCCACTTATCACTCCTCTCCAAGAGGATGAGGAACCATTCACAAGCACTCTTTGGGTGCGATCTGTCAACCAGTGACAGATCCACCTAACGGTAACAGGATCCAAACCACATTTTACCAACTTGTCAACAAGGATAGTATGTGGAACCTTATCAAAAGCCTTACTGAAATCAAGATAAACGATGTCCCGGTTGAGCAAGGTAGTCACTTTTTTCAAAAAAAGAGATCAGGTTAGTCTGACATAACTTGCTCTTGAGAAACCCATACTGGCTTTTAGTAATCACATTCATTCTTTCTAAATGTTCCAGGACTGACTGTTTGATGATTTGTTTTACAACTTTGTCAGGTATAGACATCGAGCTGACGGGTCAGCAGTTATCCGGATCCTCTTTTTTCTCCTTCTTAAAGATGGGGACAACATTCGCTTGCCTCCAATCTTCCTGCACCTCTCCTGTTCTCCAAGAATTCTCAAAAATAATAGCCAGAGGCCCAGAAATAATATCCGCAAGCTCTTTTAGAACCCTTGCATGCAATTCATCTGGCCCTGAGGACTTAGTTTCATTTAAAGAAACTAGGTGTTTATGTACTACTCCTATGCTGATCCTAGGTTGGAACTTCATACCCTCCTTATATGTTCTGTTTTTGCCATGTTGAGCACCGTTCCCCTCAGAAGAGAAGACTGAGGAAATGTAGGAATTGAGCAGTTCTGCCCTCTCTTCATTACCTGTTACAATTTCACTTTCTTGCCCTCACAATGGGCCTACCATGTCCTTGCTCTTTTTCTTACTCTGAACATAAGAAAAGAACCCCTTTTTTGTTGTTTTTAGCATCTTTGGCCAGTCTAAGCTCATACTGAGCTTTAGCTTTCCTAACTTTTTCTCTACAAGCACCGGTGATTTGTTTATATTCATTCTTGGTTATAAGGCCCTCCTTCCAATTCCTAAAGGAATCTTCTTTATTTCTCAAGTCTTTAGAGAGCTGTTTATGGAGCCACTTCGGCTTCTTTAGACTTTTTCCATTTTTTCTTCTCATAGGAATCGTCTGTGATTGTGCTTTCAGTACTTCACTTTTAAGAAACTCCCACCCCTCCTGAACCCCCTTCCTCCTAAGTATTTCTAACCATGGGATTTTACCCAGCATAGTCCTAAGTTTATCAAAGTTTGCCTTTCTAAAGTCCAACCTATAAGTCTGACTACGTATAGCTTTTCCCTTCCCTAAGACTGTAAATTCCAATATCACATGGTCACTACTGCCCAGGGTGACCACTATTTCTGCTTCTTCAATCAATTCTTCCTTGTTGGTGAGAATCAAATCCAAGATAACAGATCCCCTTGTTTCCTTCTTCACTTTCTGGAAAAGGAATCTATTTGACTTTTCATTTTTAGCAGAGTTGGACTTCCAACAGATGTCCGGGTAACTGAAATCTCCCATGATCACTGTATCCCTTCTCTTGGAGAACTTTGCAATTTGCTACAGAAGTATCTCATCCAAGTCCTCTGCCTGACTTGGTGGTCTATAGCAGACCCCCACAATAATATCACTGTTATTTCTTACTCCTTTTATTTTTACCCAGAGACTCTCAACTGAGCTGCCATGCTCAGATTCACATATTTCCTCACAAGCATATACCTCCTTCACATATACTGCTACGCCTCTGCCCTTTCTCATTTGCCTGTCCCTTTTAAATAAGTTGTACCCCTGAATCCTAATATTCCAGTTGTGAGTGTCATCCCACCAAGTTTCAGAAAGGCCTATTATGTCATAGTCGCCTTTCTTTATTAGGACTTCCAGTTCCTCCCGTTTGTTTCCCATACTCTGTGCATTAGCGTAGAGACATCGGAATCCACGTTTTATGCAATATAAACCTTAATTATAAAAAATAAAGATATAGAGCATGTAAAAATAAAACAAAACATAGACAATATTGGGTGCTATTCGATCTCAAAAAATAGTATGTTGATATGCCAATGATGGCAGATAGGTACTAAGGTCGCGATTGAGTGTTTGAGGTGGGCCAGATAGTTCTATTGTTAATGGCCAGATGGTTCATTGTCCATTGTCATTGATCTTAGATATCAAATGCCTGGCGGAACAGCACTGTTTTACAGGCTCTGCAGAACTGTGAGAGCTCTCAAAGGGCCCTAACCTCCTCTGGAAGCTCATTCCACCAGCATGGGGCTACAACAGAAAGGCCCTGGTCGTCTTGAGCCTGGCCTCTTTGACACCGGGGATTGAAAGCAGGTTTGCGATCCTGACCAAAGTGGTCTCTGGGGAACATGAGGGGAAAGGCAGTCTCAAAGGTATGCAGGTCCCTGGCCATATACGGCTTTAAAGGTGATAACCAGCCATGGAGGCTGCCTTCCAAAGCAGACATTTTCTCCTGGTGAACTGATCTCTGTTATTTAGAGATCAACGATAATAAAGGGAGATCTCCAGCCACACAACAACAAAGAGGTCACAGAAATGATAAGGAATGTAACTAGAAATAAACCACGTCGGATTACTAACACAAAAACATGAAGCAATCCAATAAAGTGCTTGTGCCAAAAATGCCAATACAGAATTTTTTTCTCCAAAGAACTGGTGCTTGTGATGCCTGTTGATTGTTTTAAATGGCTTGGGGTGGAATTCTAGCAGGAGCTCCTTTGCATATTAGGCCACACCCACCCTGATACAGCCAATCCTCCAAGAGCTTACAAAGAAGAAGAAGAGAAGATGATTCTGGATTTATATCCCGCCCCTCCACTCCGAAGAATCTCCTCTACCTTCCTCCCCACAACAAATACCCTGTGAAGTCGGGTGGGGGCTGGAGTGGGCTCTCACAGGCAGCTGCCCTTTCAAGGACAACCTCTGCAAGAGCTATGCTGACCAAGGCATGCTAGCAGGTGCAAATGGAGGAGTGGGGAATCAAACCTGATTCTCCCTTATAAGAGTCCACACACTTAACTACTACACCAAACTGGCTCTCCTAAAAAGAGAGCCTTGTTTAAGCTCTGGAGGGTTGGCTACATCAGGGTGTGTGGCCTAATATGCAAATTCCACACGCTGCATGTGCCCCATCTAAAGTTAAGAATTAACTGTGAAGATCCCGTGTGATCTCACATGCAGAATGGGATTGTCAGGGCAGAAAAAACAGTTCTCTTTTGGTACTGCTTTGAAACCATAAAACAACAGCTGACTTGCATTTCCACATGAATTTAAAAACACCACCACAAACAAAATAAGAATAATAACATGTTTGCTTTTGATTTTTATTTGGTCTGCAATCCTCCAAGGCTCTGGGCAGGCACAATTACCCAAATACATAAAATTAGCCCAATAAAAATAAACAAATATTATTGTTTTTCAGCTCTAGTCATCGTTTGACAGGAAACCTGCAGTCCTACAATGAATAATTTTGGCACTCAAAAATGTGTTAACAAATGAAACACAGGCAACAGGAAAATAACTCCTTAACAATCACCTTTAACAGCTATATAATGCTCTCTGTGTTCAACGCTCCTAATGTGCTCCCATGGAATTAGCACAACAACCCTTAACGTAGACCAGTACTATTGTCAAGCATAAACAGAGTTTTTTAAAGTGTTTCCATAGACCACCACTCTAAACACTTGTCATTGTGGACAGCTCATTTTCAAAATGGCTGCCACAGGAGACAGATACAGCCACAAAATGGCTGCTATGATTTATCTTCAGTTGGACAGTGGAGATTCGCATGCTGGCATGACAGCTTCTGAAGAAGCAACATTTTAAAAAATCTGCGCAGCCAATCAAAACTCACGTGGCCAGTCATAAAACATGCTGGACAGAAGCCCCGCCTGGTCCTACTCGCTTTTTAAAAACGCTTGGGGGGCACCAGGAAAGTTCAGGGCACAGGGTTGCCAGGTCCCTCAGATGAGTGGGCACTTATTGGGAATGAGGACGGAAGAAGCTGGAAATAAACATGATGGATCTACAACTCCCAGTAGTGACATACATCAGGGACAGCGTTCTGGTTTGTGAGCTAAATTCTATGGTAGAATTAGCTTCTTACTACAGAGTTTTGCCCAAAAACCAGAGTGTCACCCCTGCCAACCACTAACGTGCATATGTCACTTCCAAGTGACGTGTTTCGGTTATTATTTATTTAAATATTTATTATTTTGGATTTCTATCCATCCTCCCCGCAAGCGGGCTCAGGCACATCGTGTTTATTTTAGGTTTCTTGCCGGTTCGGGAGGGGTAATTTCCCTCAGTTCCTGATAGCCCTGAGGGGGGAGGAGCTCCAAACCAGGGCATCCCCAGCCCCCAACTGAAGATGATGATGATATTGGATTTATACCCCGCCCTCCACTCTGAATCTCAGAGTCTCAGAGCGGCCTACAATCTCCTTCCTCCCCCACAACCGGGATGGAATTCTAGCAGGAGTTCCTTTGCATATAAGGCCACACACCCGACACCCCTGATGTAGCCAATCCTTCAAGAGCTTACAAGGCTCTTTTTTGTAAGCTCTTGGAAGACTGGCTACATCAGGGGTGTGTGGCCTAATATGCAAAGGAGCTCCTGCTAGAATTCCACCCCTGCCCACAATAGACACTCTGTGAGGTGAGTCTGCGAGAGCTGTCCCAGAAGCTGCCCTTTCAAGGACAGCTCTGTGATAGCTATGGCTGACCCAAGGCCATTCCAGCAGCTGCAAGTGAAGGAGGGGGAAGTCAAAGCTGGTTCTCCCAGATAGGAGTCCACACACTTAACCACTACACCAAACTGGTTCTCTGGGGACACACAAGCAGGTGCCATGCACTCACAGGAATGACACTTGGGACTCCTGTCCTATATATTTTGTACAGAACTGATAGAGCATTTAATTTACACATAGAATGGATCCAACCAACCCTTCTAACAGTGCTAAAGAAAGGAGATGTCCCCTTTGACCGCTCAATATTACTATGCTGCTGATCATGGGAACTCATGGACAAAGTTGTAACCATCATAACTGAACTCCAAAGGAAATTCTGGCCATCATATCTAAAGGGACCACACACCTTTTAAATGCCTTCCCTCCACTGGAAATAATGAAGAATAGGGGCACCTTCTTTTGGGATTCATAGATTTGGATCCCCTGGTCCAATCTTTTTGAAATTTGGAGGGTGCTTTGAGGAGAGGTACCGGATGTTACACTGAAAATTTGGTGCATCTATCTCAAAACACAGCTCCCCCAGAGCCCCAGATACCAACAGATCAATTTTCCATTATACCCTGTGCGAATCGGTTTCCATAGGGGATAATGGAGTGCCCAGCAGACACTTCCCTTTCCCCCGCCCGGCTTTCTGATGACCCTGAAGCGGGGGGAGAGCCTCAAAACCAGGGGATCCCCTGCCCCCCATCTGGGGATTGGCAACCCTAGACCAGGCTAGTCTGGACCATCCAGGGCAGAATTCAGTAGCAGAGAAGGACATACAGCACGCATGCACACACAGAGTGTCCCTGAGATTTGAACCCACAACTTCTCAGATCCCAGGGCACTTTGAGTCACCAGATTATGGCTTCTTGTTCAGTCGCGCACAGTCGAGTCTGACTCTTTGCGACCCCATGGACAAAGTCATGCCAGGCCCTCCTGTCTTCCACCATCCTCTGAAGTCTGCTCAAATTCGTGTTTGTTACATCAGTAATGCTGTCCAGCCATCTCATCTTTTGCCGTCCCCTTCTTCTTTTGCCTTCTGTCTTTCCCAGCATCAGGGTCTTCTCCAGGGAGTGCTCCCTTCTCATTTGGTGGCCAAATATTGAGCTTCAGCTTCAGCATCTGACCTTCCAGGGAACGGTCAGGGTTGATTTCCCTTAGGACTGACTGATTTGATCTTCTTGCAGTCCAAGGGACTCTCAAGAGTCTTCTCCAGCACCACATCTCAAAAGCATCTATTCTTCTGCGCTCGGCTTTCCTTATGGTCCAGCTCTCACAGCCATACATTACAGCTGGGAATACCATCGCTTTGACTATATGGACTTTTGTTGGCAGGGTGATGTCTCTACTTTTTATTATACTGCCCAGGTTCGCCATAGTTGTCCTCCCAAGGAGAAAACGTATTTTAATTTCATGGCTACAGTCACCATCTGCAGTGATCTTGGATCCCAGAAATGTGAAGTCTGTCACTACTTCCATGTCTTCCCCTTCTATTTGCCAAGGTGTGATGGGGTCGGATGCCATGATCTTAGTTTTTTTGATGTTGAGTTTCAAGCCTACTTTTGCGCTCTCCTCTTTCACCCTCAACAAGAGGTTCTTTAGGTCCTCCTCACTTTCTGCCATTAGAGTGGTGTCATCTGCATATCTGAGGTTACTGATTATGACTACTCAGTCCCATAGAAAGCCTCTCTTAAACATGAACATAGACCAAAACACAGTCCAAATGCTAAGATGACTTCCATGTCATTAATGCTCCTGTCTTTTGGTCACAGTGAACTTCCTATATAGTACTGTGGGAGTTAGGATTCCCAGGTCTGACTCAGGAAATTTCTGAGGACTTTGGAGGTGGAGCCAGGAGACTGGGGGTAGAGTCAGGAGCAAAGTTGTGACAAGCACGATTGAATTCCAGGGGGGAGTTCTGGCCATCACATTTAAAGGGACCGTGCTCCTTTTAAATGCCTCCCCTTCATTAGAAATAACAGAGGATGGGAGCACTTTCTTTTGGGGCTCACAGAACTGGACCTCAGCATCCATTCTCTTTGAAACTTGGGAGTTGTTTTGAGGAGAGGCACCAGATGCTACGCTGAAAATTTGGTGCTTCTTCCTAAAAAAAACAACAACAGACTCCCAGATACCCATGGATGAATTCTCCATTATATGTTATGGTTAAGTGTGCGGACTCTTATCTGGGAGAACCGGGTTTGATTCCCCACTCCTCCACTTGCACCTGCTGGAATGGCCTTGGGTCAGCCAGAGCTCTGGCAGAGGTTGTCTTCGAAAGGGCAGCTGCTGTGAGAGCCCTCTCCAGCCCCACCCACTTCACAGGGTGTCTGTTGTGGGGGAGGAAGGTAAAGGAGATTGTGAGCCGCTCTGAGACTCTTCGGAGTGGAGGGCGGGATATAAATCCAATATCTTCATCTACCTCACAGGGTGTCTGTTGTGGGGGAGGAAGGTAAAGGAGATTGTGAGCCGCTCTGAGACTCTCTGGCGTGGAGGGCGGGATATAAATCCAATATCTTCATCTACCTCACAGGGTGTCAGTTGTGGAGGGGGAAGGTAAAGGAGATTGTGAGCCACTCTGAGACTCTTTGGAGTGGAGGGCGGGATATAAATCCAGTATCTCCATCTACCTCACAGGGTGTCTGTTGTGGGGGGAGGGGAAGGTAAAGGAGATTGTGAGCCCCTCTGAGACTCTTCGGAGTGGAGGGCGGGATATAAATCCAGTATCTCCATCTACCTCACAGGGTGTCTGTTGTGTGGGGGGGGGGAAGGTAAAGGAGATTGTGAGCTGCTCTGAGACTCTGAGATTTGGAGTGGAGGGTGGGATATAAATCCACTATCTTCTTCTTCTTCTTCATAGGATATAATGGAGTACCCGGTGATCATTCTCTCCCCCCACTTTCTGATAATCCTGAAGTGGGGGGAGGGCCTCCAAACCAGGGGATCTCTTGCCCCCAACTGGTTGCAGTTGCTTTGCTGCTGCTTTGCTGACAAGGAATGTATTAATTATGACGTTCCTGCTATTAAGCATGAGAATTAGAGAAAGCTAGGAACTTTGTACTGACGTGGCTGATGACTGAAGAATTTCTGGCACTACCGGGCCTCGAAAATTGCACACAATATACAAGTTTGGTCCCCAAGGAGGAGGATTTGAGATCCGAAACGGCTTGCAAAGCGGACCGCTTCTCCGTTGGACCTTTTTCTCAAACAGGGCACTGAATGTAATATAGTGGTTTTGAGCCACATGAGGACAGCAGGAACACTGTGGAACTTATGAGGTTTTAACTTTGTGCACGACTGAGATGCTGTGTACTGCTGATACCCTTTTTGTATTTTTGACATTTATTATTCATAACAAGTCATAATTGTGTTTTTTACACGGGGAGGTTTTTTTCTTTGTTGAGGCCCAACTGGGGATTGGCAACCGTAGGTGACACGGAAACCAGAAGTCCTTCATGACCAAGAGACAAGGCAGTCAAGGAGACCCATTCCCCACTAGCCTTATGCCGCTGTCACGCTCCTCTTCTCCATCGGATTTCACACTATCTGCCCCGGGGCTGCAACTAGCTTTGCCTTTTTCGTGCGGCAAACAGAAACTGGTTTTCAGAGGATCTTGTCTGCTGCGCAAAAGAGGCGGAGTGAGTTGCAGCCCCAAGGCAAACAGTGTGAAATCCGACGGAAACCCTGCGGAGAAGAGGAGAGTGAGAGCGGCGTAAGGCTAGTGGGAAATCGGTCTGGTTCTCTGTACATCACTGATCAACCAAAGGGCAGCAGTGAGGTCCCCCGGTGCACCATGGGAAAATGAATAATTAGCTTCCTGCTTTATTCTGTGGGTGGGGAGTGGACCAAGGTATTTAAACTGTTTTTCTCCCCTGCTTTTAATATGTGGAGACAACTGCTGCACCAAAGGGAACAGACTCTATAAAAATTCTCCGCAAATATGATTACACATTTTTTAAAAAAAAAAAAAAAACCATATAAACTGCACAAAGTGATAGATGAACCCAAAGAGAACAGCTGTACTTTTTCATTTGTTTTGGAACCAAGCAGAGAGAAACATGGATAGAGAGTAATGGCAGGAGGTTTTTTTATATATATATATATGTATGTATGTATTAAGAAAAGATCTTCTGGGCTTAATTGAATTATGCCTCTGTTGGGAATTTAAAATTTCAGAAGGAATATCATGTTTCAGGTAAATTGAATTCCACATTGCTGAAATAAAGAACGGTTCATAAAATATTAGCAGAAAGGTTGATGTATTTCAATAAAGCCATTTTTTTTTTTAAAAAAAGCACGGCTAAGGAAAACGCAGTATTTTTTAAGAACAGTTGTTACAACTCCAATCCTGGATAATCCGAAGGTATTTTGGATTCCAAAGGCATGTAGAAGAAGCATCGGAGTGGCTGATTTTGTGGATGTTCTTAAAATTCAAGGTAACTGCTTCATTACTATGTGCCACCCGGGGAGGAATTCTAGCAGGACCTCCTTTCCATATTAGGCCACACACCCCTGATGTAGACAATCCTCCCGGAGCTTACAAAGTTCTTTTTTGTAAGCTCTTGGAGGATTGGCTACATCAGGGGTGTGTGGCCTAATATGCAAAGGAGCTCCTGCTAGAATTCCACCCCTGTCTGCCACTATTAGCTCTATTAAGTTGAATAGCCCCCATAAAAAGGAAAGGAGCCCAAGGTCCCAAAAATAGTAAAATCCACACATCTGCAGTAACACCACTTAAAAAGAAAATTGCTATTCTATGTCAGGTTGCTAGATCCCTCTGGGCAACCAGCGGGAATGGGGGGAACTTACCAGAAACAGGTGGGAGGTCCAGGAGACATTGTTACCGTCCTGAACCTGCTTCGGCATAGAGAGCAGGATCAAGGCTGGCGCTTGGGAATAGGCCATGTAGGTGGCTGCCTAGGACACCGCCTGACCTATGGGGCAACGCTAGGCACCCCCTCCCCACATGCCAACTGGCCTGTGGAGTCTTTCTCCCGCCCAAGACTCAGGTGGAGGAAAGAGGCAGCTTGGCCTCGCTCCCAGGCTGCCTTCCCTTGCAGGAGAGGCAGCCTGGGAGTGAGGCAGAGGCCCCACACCACTTCTTTCCCTGCCCGAGACTTTCTCGTGCCTCTTTCCCCACCCAAAACTTTCTCACGCCTCTTTCCCCGCCCAAGACTTTCTCGTGCCTCGTTCCCCACCCGAGACTTTCTCACGCCTCTTTCCCCACCCGAGACTTTCTCATGCCTCTTTCCCCGCCCGAGACTTTCTCGTGCCTCATTCCCCACCCGAGACTTTCTCACGCCTCTTTCCCCGCCTGAGACTTTCTCACGCCTCTTTCCCCGCCCAAGACTTTCTCGCGCCGCAGAAGAGTTGGGAGGGGGCTTTACATGGCAGGCTCCTCAAGAGGAGCCCACTAAACAAGCAGGGCCATCTGGCCCCGCTTGGCTTCCCTGTGCCATGGGGAGATCGAGTGGGGGGTGGGCATTTGCACGGTGGGCTCCTCAAGAGGTGCCCTCCATGCAAACAAGGCCATCTGGACCCACGTGGCTTCCCCAACGCGCAGGGAGGCTGAGCGGAGGTGAGGGTGTTTGCAGGGAGGGCTCCTCAGGAGGAGACCTCCGTGCAAACAGCCCACATTTGGGCGGGCGCTGGGGGCCCTCCCCCACTGGCAGGGCCGGTGCTAGGCTTTCTGGCGCCCTAGGCGAATCACCCACTAGCGCCCCCCATTATTAGAAAATATACAGGAAAATTGAAGAGCGCCAAACTTGAAACTTTTCACATTTTTAATTTACTGATTTTTGATTTTTCAAAAAAAAGTGATGTTATCAAAAAAATTGTGAGAATAAGCGCTTGCCGGCCATGTTAGGAAAGAGGGTGGCAGGATAGGATGAGGTGGGAGGCCAAGTCACACACTGGGGAGAGGGGGTGGCTTGGCTTTGTTGAGGGCAGCTTGGTGATGGGAAAGGACTAGGTGACGGGGTCAGGAGCCAGAGTCATGCGTCAGGGAGGGGGCGCCCAGTGGTGCCCCCTAGGCCAGGTGGTGCCCTTGGCGACTGCCTACTTTGCCTACTTCCACGCACCGGCCCTGCCCACTGGAAGGGGTAGAGGCGGAGCCTTGTCGGGGGCAGCAAAAGCCCCAGCGCCGGTCCTAAGCAGGATATAAATGGAATAAATGAAATGAATATGGAGAGCCGGTTTGGTGTAGAGGTTAAGTGTGTGGACTCTTATCTGGGAGAACCGGGTTTGATTCCCCACTCCTCCACTTGCACCTGCTGGAATGGCCTTGGGTCAGCCATAGCTCTGGCAGAGGTTGTCCTTGAAAGGGCAGCTGCTGTGAGAGCCCTCTCCAGCCCCACCCACCTTACAGGGTGACTGTTGTGGGGGAGGAAGGTAAAAGAGGTTGTGAACCGCTCTGAGACTCTTCAGAGTGGAGGGCAGGATATAAAGCCAATATCATCATATCCGGCGTGCGCTGGACATGACACAATCATACTGTGTCATCTTGGCAACAATCTTATATTTGGGCAAAAACTCTATGGTAAAAAGGGCTTCTTTGCCCAAATACCAGAGCATCAGCCGAATGCTGTCAGCATGATGACATCACTTCCAGGACATGATATAGTCACATTGCTGGTGACCAGGGTTGTTTTTTTTTTTTTTGGGGGGGGGGGTTGTAGAAAAAGCCCAGCAGGAACATATTCGCATATCAGACCATGCCCCCTGATGTCACCATTGTTTCACACATTGTTTTTATGTAGGAAAAAGCCAGCAAGAACTCATTTGCACATTAGGTCACTCTCCCTAGAATCATAAAGTTGGAAAGGATCCCCAGGGTCATCTAGTCCAACCCCTCGCACAATGCAAGAAGATCACAAATACAGGAGGTGGTGGCAGCTACAGGCGTAGCCAGCTTCAAGAGGGGGTTAGATAAAAATATGGAGCAGAGGTCCATCAGTGGCTATTAGCCACAGTGTGTGTGTGTGTGTGTGTATAAATTATTGGCCACTGTGTGATACAGAGTGTTGGACTGGATGGACCGTTGGCCTGATCCAACATGGCTTCTCTTATGTTCTTACTTCCCCCTAAATTCACAAGATCAGCATTGCTGTCAGATGGCCATCTAGCCTCTCTTTAAATAACCTCCAAGGAAGGAGACCCATCACTTCCTGAGGAAGCCTGTTCCACTGAGGAACCACTCTTAACTGTCAGGAAGTTCTTCCTAATGTTGAGCTGGAAGCTCTTTAATTTCAACCCACTGGTTCTGGTCCTACCTTCTGGGGCCACAGAAAACAATTCCGCACCATCCTCTATGTGACAGCCCTTCAACTACTTGATGGTGATCATTTCACCTCTCAGCCACCTCCTCTCCAGGCTAACCATACCCAGCTCACTCAACCTTTCTTCATAGGACTTCATCATCACCCTCCTCTCGACCCGTTACAGCTTATCTGTAAGAGGCAGGATCTTGAGAACCAGTTTGGTGTAGTGGTTTAAGTGTGCAGACTCTTATCCGGGAGAACCAACGGGTTTGATTCCCCACTCCTCCACTTGCAGCTGCTGGAATGGCCTTTGGGTCAGCCATAGCTATCGCCGAGTTGTCCTTGAAATGGCAGCTTCTGTGAAAGCTCTCTCAGCCCCACCCACCTCACAGGGTGGGGAATTGATCCGCAGGTATTGGGGGGCTCGGGGGGGGCTATTTTTTGAGGTAGAGGCACCAGATTTTTAGTATAGCATCTAGTGCCTCTGCCCAAAATACCCCCAGGTTTCAAAACGATTGGACCAGGGGGTCCAATTCTATGAGCCCCAAAAGATGGTGCCTCTATCCATTATTTCCTATGGAAGAAAGGCATTTAAAAAGGTGTGCTGTCCCTTGGAGTTCAGTTATGCTTGTCACACCCTTGTTCTTGGCTCCACCCCAATGTCTCCTGGCTCCACCCCCAAAATATCCTGGCTCCACCCCCCAAAGTCCCCAGATATTTCTTGAATTGGACTTGGCAACCCTAGTGCCTCAAGACATAAAAGGAGAACAGACCCAGGGCATTTTACATGCTTCTGCTTCCGCAACCATTACAAAGTGCAATTTGCATTTCCAAGTAATCTCGCCGTTCGTCGGAGTCTTCATGCTTCAGAACACAAGCAAGGAAACCCCCCTGCCCAGAACCGTTTTTGATTTAGCAAACACAAAGCTACCAATTAATACCAGGATAATCAATAAAACTTGCTTTTTGTATCATCGTTGCCCCTCCTTCCTAAGCGGCTTATTCCAATTCCGAAATCCAACTGCTCCCTTCTTTTAAAAAAGCCACAGCTCCGATTACACCAGAACAGCTTAATTAATAAACATTGATTGTGCTCATTGACTGCTGCAGATTTTATTAAATATTAATCACATTTTGTATATTTTATACGTCTCATGAAATTTTCATACCCCTGGCCTGCAGCTGCAGTAGTTTTTATGTAAGCCTGTAAACATGAGCGACTGGGACCGCTAACACACCAGAGTATAGCCATAAATAAAAATCAAACTCGTTTAGGGAGCCGCGATCGTATGTCCACAAATCTGTACGTGTGCTCACGGTATGACAAAGCGTACAACTTGGAAATGCAACACTTGGAGGGAGAAGCCGTTTCAGCTAAGAATTCATTAGAAAGAAAAAAGATTCGGATTCCGTGGATCTGCTCTATTAGGCCAACAGCAGCTCCTCTGATATAACGACTTTTTTGCCTCAGAATAGGGGGTGTCAAGCTCATTTGTTATGCGGGCCGGATCTGATGTAAATGAGACCTTGTTGGGCTAGGCCACGTTGGGCCAGGCCATGTGTGTTCCTATGTAAGATCAGGTAGCAGAGATATAAACCTTATAAAGGACACAGACAAACACAATTATTTTTTTTTAAAAAAATTAAAACATGTTTAAAACGTTAGCACTTGTTGGTTTTAAATTTGCTTTCTTTGTATTTCTCCCATGGGATCCTGGGAACTGGGCAAAGGAAGCTCTGGCTCTTTCCTTCCTTCCCCAGGGGACTGGGTGGCGGAGGAGCCTCAGTCAATAGAAGGAAGAGAGACTTGGATCAGTAGCTCTGCTGTCCAATTGAGAGAGCCTGGCAAAGCAAGCTCTGCCTTCCCTCCTTCTTCCCCAAGAGAGGAGCCTCAGCCAATGGAGAAAATAGAGATTTTGCTCTGTAGCTCCTGTGCGATTGAGCAAGCCTTGCTAAGCAAGCTGAGATGCAGAAGGAAGCAAGAGAGAGGGAGAAGGAAGCAGATGACAGCCAGTTGCTCAGAGGCTGCTTCGGCCCCCGGGCCGCATGTTTGACACCATTGCCTTAGAAGATGATGAAGAAGATGATATTGGATTTATATCCTACCCTATACTCTGAATCTCATAGTCTCAGAGCAGTCACAACCTCCTTTACCTCCCCACCCCCACAAAAGACACCCTGTGAGGTAGGTGGGGCTGAGAGAGCTGTGACAGAAGCTGCCCTGAGACAGCTATGGTTGACCCAAGGCCATTCCAGCAGCTCCAAGTAGAGGAGTGGGGAATCAAACTCAGTTCTCCCAGATAAGAGTCCACACACTTAAGCACTACACCAAACTGGCTCTCAGTTAGCATGGGGAAGAGGCCCCTTAGCATGGGGTGGAGGCCAATTGTTGCCAGTTCTCTCTTTCCTGTCACTTAGGGTTGACAGCCCCCAAGAGGGAGTGGGGGATCCCCTGATTTTGTGGGCTGCCAGCTGGTGGCCAGCTGGCCAGCGCGGGGGAGGGGGGGAGCCCTGACCCCAACAGACATGACTTGGCATGATATTCTCCAACATGATGATGACATGCAAAAGTAATTTCATCATGCCAGGGACGTCGCATGGCGATGCTCCGGTATTTTGGGCAAAGCTCTGTGGTTACCATAAAGTTTTGCCCAAAATAGGTAGGTGGAAAAAGGAATACTTCTCTCCCTTTCTCACAATACGAGAACTCGTGGGCAGTCAATACAATTGCTGAGCAGTTGGGATAGAACAGATATCAGGAAGTACTTCTTTACCCAAAGGGTGATTAACATGTGGAATTCACTGCCACAGGAGGTGGTGGCAGCTACAAGCATACACAGCTTCAAGAGGGGATTGGATAAACTTATGGAGCAGAGGTTCATCAGTGGCTATTAGCCACAGAGTATTGTTGGAACTCTCTGTCTGAGGCAGTGATGCTCTGTATTCTTAGTGCTGGGGGGGCAACAGTATGAGGGCTTCTGGTGTTCTGGTCCCAATGAAGGACCTCCTGATGGCACCTGGGTTTTTCTGGCCACTCTGCGACACAGGGTGTTGGACTGGATGGGCCACTGGCCTGATCCAGCATGGCTTCTCTTATGTTCTTATGTGACACAGGGTGTTGGACTGGATGGGCCACTGGCCTGATCCAACAGGGCTTCTCTTATGTTCTTATGTGACGCAGAGTGTTGGACTGGATGGGGCCACTGGCCTGATCCAGCATGGCTTCTCTTATGTTCTTATGTGACACAGGGTGTTGGACTGGATGGGCCACTGGCCTGATCTAGCATGGCTTCTCTTATGTTCTTATGTAGGAAAGTGTTGCTGTGTGACATTCCCAGCAGGATGACATAACCTCTATGTGATGTCATCAAACCAGGGACATTGCACATGGCAACGTTGCCCCATACCTCCACTCGCAGAAAGCTCTCTCCTCCCCCTCACCAGCAAAAGCATAGGACCTGGCAACCCTACTGCCACAGTTTGCTGATTTTCTCCCCACACTGCTCCCCCAATCCACTAACCTGTGCAAGTATAATTTCAGGCAGCACAGAAGGCACCATTGAGAAGGCTGCCAACCTTGGCATGGGAAATATCTGGAGACTTATGACACAATGCATGGGGAGTGATGCCACAGGGATGTGATGCCACAGAGTCTACCTTTAGAGCTGCCATTTTCTCCAAGGGAACAGATCTCTGTTGTCCAGAGATCAACTGTAAGGGTGTGCATTTGGTTCAGCTGAACCAAATACAGCCCCGAATATCAGCTGATTTGGCTGTATTTGGCACCGAATACAACTGCCTGAATACCGCTGAATAAGTATTCATTGAAGAAGAAGATATTGGATTTATATCCCGCCCTCCACTCCGAATCTGAGTCTCAGAGCAGCTCACAATATATTTTCTCCCCACCCCCACCCCGTAACAGGAGAGATGGCAACACTCCAGGCAGCCACTCGAGGAGCTTCCGTGAAAACTCTATGGTTTTTCCAGACACTCTAGCAATTTGGGAGAAAAACTCTATGGTACCATAGAAAAAAAAAAGTCCCCCATGGGGGACTTGGCAATCCTAGCAACCACAAAATTACCAAAGAAATGATAACCATCCCTGTTAAAAACTTCTCTGCTCTTTTTGGCTATGTGCTTCTTGGCACATAGGCTCTGACCTTACACCTATGTTGATCAATTCTGGACCATGCGGCATACAATAAGACACTGGATGCAATATGTATGCCCTTGATTAAGACATAAGGCTGTAGAATAAGAGGCCTCAAGAATATCTTTAAGCCTTTGTCACTTCATTAAATTCCTTGTGGTCCAACATTGTCCTATCGTTTTATTCTATTCTGTACTATGAGACAATAGGTGTACTTACCTTTCTGACCTCTGAAGAAGACCAGGCTAGGTCAAAACGCGTCAGGTCAAGTTGAGTGGGTTCCCATTGTGGTTTTATGACTGTACATAGGATAGAGGCTTATGATGGGCCCTTAAATGGTTTTCGCTTTCTACAATAAATACATCTGTGTTGGTTTATGATTTATTTTACAGTTTGTTTTTTAATGTTTGGCCCTTTAATTGCGTATTAACCTTTCAGGTTGCTTACTCCAGTTTTTGGGTTAAGTTTCTTTCCCTTCTTTGTTTTTCCTAAGAGGAAGTGTTGCCATCTCTCCTGTTACGGGGTGGCGGGGGGAAGAAAATATATTGCTTCCTTCTGCCGGAGAGCAGAAGGGGCACCACTTTCATATCACCAAGAGACAGCAGAAGACGTGCGTATTCCAAGACCAAGCCGGCAGGTTCAGAAAAGCATTTTTGCCCAAGCTCACCCCTTTCCAACCCTAGAGAGCAAAAGGGGACCGAGCCCAGCCACCTCGAAGCCTCGGCCAGTGAGTAAATTAAATCCGCATCTTCGCCATGTTGCCCGGAAGAGGTTATTCAATTATTTACAGGGCAATAACAGAGTTGCTGCATTGGAGGAGGGGAGCTACCATACGGCTTTCTAAACTGAATAAAAGATGGGCTGAGGCAAGGTGGATTATTAAAAAACAACAACAGAGACTGGCCACCGTCTCCGTGAGCGTAGCCCCTTCCGGGATACCCACTTTCGCTTACTAGCGCAGGAACAAGCTAATGTGCCTTGGCTTCCCCCCCCCCCCCCCGCTCCCCTGCAAGACAAACTTGAAAAGTTCACCTCGGTTCCTCTGAAGTCTATGTCCAAGTTTAGCCGTAAACAGCGGCTAGAATTTACGAGCTAGAAATCAGAAGGAGCCATGAAGGAGCCAGAAAAGATTTTAAGGGTAAGGGTGCGTTGCCAGCAACCAAGAGCGAGATAATTCATAGAATCATAAAGTTGGAAGGGGCCTCCAAGGGTCATCTAGTCAAACCTGCTGCATAGGGTTGCCAATCCCCAGGTGGGGCAAACCGACAGAGGAAACCGTGTAAATAGAATCCAAAATCAAGCACAAATGCTCACGGTCACAAAGGCTGAATATATGACAGTTCTATTGCACAATGAAAATAGTTACCAAAGGTATAAACACAATCACGTTGGGTTACAATGAAACCTCCAAAGACAAATTCCTTGCAGACTGGAAAAATCGCATTAAAGCAACCATGTCCTTTCGCCAGTCTTTTACAGTTTGAGGGAACTCCCATTCTTTTCTCAGATGTTGGATTAAAGACGAAGGGCTGTCTTTCACTGATCCCCTCACGCTAGATTGCCAAGAGGGAGGAGCTAGCAAACCCAGCCGTCTCCCAGATAGGCTTCTTCAGGCATGCGTGCTTTTGGGATACGTTTCTTCAAATTGCAATCGCTTTGAGTCACGCCGACCGCTGGCGTGCACAAATGCAAAACTGTAAAAGACCGGTGAAAGGACATGAGCTTCACGTGCTCATGCGACCCTGGCCCGCCACTTTCTCAGACTAACCGACCTCATAGGGTTTTTTTGTGAGGAGAAAATGGAGACAAATCAAGCAGACCGTTTTGGGTTCCCATTGAAGAGATTTTGGGGGGGGGGGGTGTAGGGGGATAAATCAAGGGGTTTTTTGTTGTAGGAGCTCCTTTGCATATTAGGCCACACGTCTCTGATGTAGCTAATCCTCCTGGACAGGGGTGGAATTCTAGCAGAAGCTCTTTTGCATATAAGGCCACACCCCCTTGATGTAGCCAATTCTCTTGGAGCTTTCAAAAAAGAGCCCTGTAAGCTCTTGTTGGATTGGCTACGTCAGGGGTGTGTGGCCTAATATGCAAAGGCGCTCCTGCTAGAATTCCACCCTTGCTCCCGGAACTTATAGTAGGCCTTGTAAGAAGAGCCCTTGCCTTCTTATTTATCAACTCTCCGTGTTCCAAAACTGCGTACAGCATTTTCCCTTGCCAGATGCAATACTATTCCGTCCGAAGTTACCTATGGTAGATATAGGTAACTCATTAAGACTTTGTATATGTAATTTAAAACAAGCTGACTCATTGTCCCATGTTCTTCTTTATTGTCCCCTATATGATATTATACGCCTTAGGTTTCTGGACCCAATTTTCTCCAATATGACAGGCTGCTCAGACGCTGTAAAGGTTTGTCATCTTCTGAATGATTTGTCATCTGAAATAACTGAAAAGGTTGAGTTTGGTAATCCAGGATCAAATGTCCAATGTATAGCTGCATCTGATTGTTTTTGTTATTTCTGTATCTGTTTATCGATTTATAATCTGATATATGCGAATAAAAAGCTTTTGTTGTTGTTGCAAAGAAGAGCCCTGTAAGCTCCAGGAGGATTGGCTACATCAGGGGAGTGTGGCCTAATATGCAAAGGAGGTCCTGCTACAAAAAGAAAAAAAACCCTGGGGTAAATGAAGCACATAAAGATCTGAAGCCCATGTATAAAAGTTTTAAATTAGAACCGCTCCACGTTTGTGCAGACTTTTAATTTTATATTATACGCAAGTGCATCGTAAATGAAACGTTAAATGTATTTTCAAAAAGCAATTGGCTCTCCTTCCCATACTGTTTAAATATATTTTGCACAGAGATTCAGCATTTGGCAAAGAAAAAAAATTATTTTCGCATACAACCTTCGTGGTATCCCTCTGTGCCAGGGTAAAGTATGCTCTCCGTATAAAATATTTGGGTTGATAAAAGGGGGGGGGGGGAGATATCTTGCGCTGAAAAACACAGTAATGGATTGGACACGGAGGAGATAAAAGGGGAAAATGCCCAACTGTTAGATTTGAATTTGGTATCTTTGAAACAGGATGGTTTTTATCTCCCCAACTACACAGCATTTGGTTAGCAGCCAAGTGAGTTTACAGGTGTTAGAACTCGCCACCGGCAGGTTCTCGGTTCCCCCTCTTCTTGGAATGCAGATGAAATTCTCTCTCAGGTTCACAGCAAGAGCTGCATGCCTGAAAAGCCACATGCAAATCCAATTTATTTCCCCACGCGCCCTCGCTTCTCCAACGGACGCATGGGAAAGATGATTAAGAAAAACAAGAATCCCTAACCCCTTTAAGGTATGCATTTAATAATAATAATAATAATTTAAAAAGCACAAACTGAACCATCGACGTCCAGTTTTCCCTGACAAAACCATACCAGTTCCAGGGGAGAGCACGAAGTTTGCATGGAGAACGTCCTGGGTTCAACCCCGGGGATCTCTAGTCAAAAGACCTCAACAGGGCTTTTTTTAAAAAATCAGGAATGCACAGGAACACAGTTCCAGCTGGTTTGGTGTCAGGGGGTGTGGCCTAATATGCAAAGGAGTCCTGCTGGACTTAGCCTCCTATGTTCCTCAGCGGGGGATCTGCACGTGCGCGACACAATGACATCACCCGGAAGTGACATCATCACACTGGCAATGTTACGCGGCAGCCGCTCTAGGCTTTTCCGGGGAAACTCTATGGTACAATATCCCCGTCCGAACTGGGGGCTTGGCAGCCCTAGCTGGTCTTTTTGCTACAAAAAAGCCCCGTGGGAAACAATGGTGACGTCAGGGGGCGTGGCCTAAAATGCAAATGAGTCCCTGCTGGGCTTTATCTACACAAAAAGCCCTGGATCTCAATATTTATTAATGTATTGTATTTGGCTTATATCCTGGCCTGCCTGCAAAACAGGCTCAGGGTGGGTCACATCAGAGCTCAAGCAATTAAAATGGTTAAGGACAATTTACAATTTCAATATCAAATGGCTAAAAATACAGACAAAACCAGATTCAGAACTCAGCTTAAGAAACTCTGTCTCAACCATCAAGGCCTATCAATCCAGAAGCCCATCAGACCCTCAATTGTTGGAATGAAACGGGGACCTAATAGTTGGAATGAAGCAGGGGAGAAATAATAGCAAGTGATGTCTGCTGTCTCAACTAGTGGAAGAGCTCTGTTTTACAGGCCCTGTGGAATGGAAGCAGGTCCCTCCGTGCCTGGATCTCCAAAGTCAGCTCATTCTACCAGAGAGGGGCCAGGGCCAAAAAGGCCCTGGGCCTACTCATGGCAAGTTGGACGTCTCCAAGGCCAGGGACCACCAGAAGGTGTTGAGTTGCTGATCTTATGGATCGACAGGGCTCATATGGAGAGAGCTGAAAAAATCTCTGCGCTCCCCACGACCTAGAAGAGTTACCGCCAATCAAGGTAGTTTCAGAGGGCATTCATGTTGGTTTTCAGTAGAACAGCTAGATTCAAGTCCAGTAGCACCTTAGAAACCAATAAAATTTTCAAGGCATAAACTTTCAAGAGTCAAAGCTCCTTTTATCTGGTGGTGATGGTGGTGGTGGTTGAAAATGCTGTCAAGTAGGGTTGCCAAGTCCCTCAGTCGCTCTGGTGGGGGACTTGTTCTTTGTGCACGTGGCACAATGGCATCACCTGGAAGTGACATCACTGTGCCAGGGCGGTCGCACGGGGACGCTCTAGGACTCACTCTAAAACCTCTATGGTGCCATAGAGTTGTATCGCGATTCCTAAAGTGTCACACCAGAAATGCACTAGGATTTGCGGTAAAACTCTATGGTACCATAGAGTTTTCAGCAAGAGTCCTAGAGTGTCCCAGCTAATAATAATAATAATAATAACAACAACAACTTTATTTTTATATCCCACCCTCCCCCGCCAAAGGCGGGCTCAGGGCGGCTCAGGCGGGCTCAGGGCGTCACTTCTGGATGACGTCATGGCCCCAGGGATGGCGCACACGAACGGGGCTCTTTGGGGGTGGGGATCCCTGACAGCCTGCTCCCTGCCAGTGGGTTGGCTCCCTGCCAGTGGGTTGTGAGCCGCTCTGAGTCTCTGATTCAGAGAGAAGGGCGGGGTATAAATCTGCAATTCTTCTTCTTCTTGGGGCCCACCCGGACGGGGGATCCCCCACCCCTGGCAGGAGCTTGGCAGCCCTACTGTCAGGTCACAGTCAACTTATAGTGACCCCCCCCCCCTAGGGTTTTCAAAGCAAGAGACATTCAGGGGTGGTTTGCCATTGCCTGCCTTTGTGTCATCACCTTGGACTACCTTGGGGGTCTGCCATCCAGATATTAACCAGGGCCAAGCCTACTAATTTCTGAGATCAAATTAAACCGGCTACCCTGGCCTTTCCAAGTCAGCGCTTTCATCAGATACAAGCCAGAACTGTATTCATTTAATCAGATTTTTTTAAAGTCGCTGCTCATCCAAAAAAGTAAAGTGTCTAGCAGCACCTTTGAGACTAATGAATTTTATTGTAGCAGAAGCTTTCAAGATGCATCTGATGAAGAGAGCTGTGTTTCTCGAAAGCTTAAGCTACAATAAAATTTCTTAGTCTTAAAGGTGCTGCTGGACTCTACTATTTTGCAGCAACAGACTAACATGGCTAACTCCTCTGGATTTATGCTCAACCAAAGCATCTTGAGGTGATTTACAACATGGAAATAATATGATAATAAATGAGTTGCATCTGGTTGACGGGATGGGCCATTGGCCTGATCCAACATGGCTTCTCTTAATGTTCTTAAGAGAAGCCATGTTGGATAAGGCCAATGGCCCATCCAGTCCAACACTCGGTGTCACACAGTGGCCAAAAAATGTATATGTATTTTTATCTAACCCACTCTTGTGGCTGGCTATGCTTGTAGCTGCTACCACCTCCTGTGGCAGTGAATTCCACATGTTAATCACTCTTTGGGTGAAGAAGTACCTCCTTTTATTCGTTCTAACCTGACTGCTTAGCAATTTCATTGAATGCCCACGAGTTCTTGTATTGTGAGAAAGGAAGAAAAGTACTTCTTTCTCTACCTTCTCCAGCCCATGCATAATCTTGTCACCCTCTATCATGTCACCCTGCAGTCGACGTTTCTCCAAGCTAAAGAGCCCCAAGCGGTTTTAACCTTTCTTCATAGGGAAAGTGTTCCAAACCTTTAATCATTCTAGTTGCCCTTTTCTGCACTTTTTCTAATGCTATAATATCCTTTTTGAGGTGCGGTGACCAGAATTGCACACAGTATTCCAAATGAGACTGCACCATCGATTTATACAGGGGCATTATGATACTGGCTGATTTGTTTTCAATTCCCTTCCTAATAATTCCCAGCATGGCGTTGGCCTTTTTTATTGCAATCGCACACTGTCTTGACATTTTCAGTGAGTTATCTACCACGACCCCAAGATCTCTCTCTTGGTCAGTCTCTGCCAGTTCATACCCCATCAACTTGTATTTGTAGCTGGGATTCTTGGCCCCAATGTGCATTACTTTGCACTTGGCCACACTGAACCTCATCTGCCACGTTGACGCCCACTCAGCCAGCCTCAACAGATCCCTTTGGAGTGCCTCACAATCCTCTCTGGTTCTCACCACCCTGAACAATTTAGTGTCATCTGCAAACTTGGCCACTTCACTGCTTACTCTCAACTCCAAATCATTTATGAACAAGTTAAAGAGCATGGGGCCCAGTACTGGGCCCTGCGGCACCCCACTGCTTACCGTCCTCCACTGCAAAGACTGCCCATTTATACTCACTCTCTGCTTCCTATTAATTAGCCAGTTTTTGATCCACAAGAGGACCTGTCCTTTTACTCCATGACTCTAGAGCTTACTAAGGAGCCTTTGATGAGGAACTTTATCAAAAGCTTTCTGGAAGTCAAGGTAAACCATACCATACCAAACCTTTAATGGCATAATAGATTCAGATAAAAATACACAGAATATAAAAATTTAAACATTGGAGATAAAATCAAAATAAAACCGAGCTTACAGATACATTCAAACATGGTCAGAATTAAATTTAAGGATGTCAGCCAGAAATTTTGCCACAGCCTCACTAACCACCCCCTCAGTATCACTCAATAAATAATAACAGGGTGGCAGAATAGACAAATCTGGAGAAAAAGAAAGCTTGCCAAATAAATCTTTACGGAGGTTATGGTAAAAAGAACAATCAAGCAATATATGCTGGATTGAGTCAGGGGTATTCGCTCCACAGGAGCAAAGTCTGTCGGCTAAAGGGACTCGCTGATATCTCCCTTGTAAAACTTTGGAGGGAAACGCGTTTAGTCTGGCCAACATAAATGCCCTGCGATGACTTGGAGTGGTTAGGTCTGATAGATAATTGGGCATTTTGCCACAAAAAGCATAAAGACCTAAGGAAGCTGGAGAGCAAGTATAAGGGAGAGTTGGCCGTAATTTCGTTTCCTCCAATTCCCACAGTCTCAGTTTAATACATCTGAAGATATATGACTCTTCAGAGGTAGAAAAATCATCTACCTCTAACCCCAATTGATTGAGTTTAGACAGAAGCACTGCTGTCCAGGACGAAATATATGGGTCTCTTTTCATACAATCAAGAAGGCTGTTGGGATCTGTTCTAAAATGAATTTTGAGCCAGAATTTAAACACTGCAATCCAGGCTTTTGTCTCCACCAAAGACTGACCCACTTCAGAGCAGAGAGCAAAGTAGGACACACATTTTGGCAAACCAAGAATTTGTCTAAAGAATGAGGCTTGAATGCCCTCCACTTTCCTGGTAAAAGCTGAGATCCATATAGGGATACCATAGAGGATTTGGGCAAGCGTTTTGGCTTTGAATACTTTAATAGCTGCTGGAACTAATTGGTTGCCCCTTGCAAAGAAAAACTGTTTAATTTGAGCAGCTGAACACTTAGCCAAGTTGATGGTGTTGTTACGATGTGAAACCCAGCTTAACTTGTGGTTAAAAGTGATCCCCAAGTATTTAAAATTTTTTGTTTGCTCGATTGTTGAATTGCCAATAAACCATCTCTGTGGGCCCCAGCAATTTGAAAAGACAACTACTTTAGATTTGGTATAATTGATAGTAAGTGAATTACAATTACAGTAGTCATAAAAGGCGTTCAAATACCTTTGCAGGCCCACTCTTGTACAAGAGAGGATGGTAGTGTCATCGGCATAAAGTAATAAGGGGACCGCTCGGCCTGCAAGTTTAGGCGGATGACCATTGATAGGGGTCAAAAATTGTGCCAGGTCAGTTAAAAATAAATTAAAAAGATGTGGGGCCAGCACACAACCTTGTTTTACCCCCTTTAACACTGGGATTTTACTAGTCAAGTCACCGCTAGAAGAAAATTTCACTTGGCAAAAGGTATTAGAATGAAGTTTCCTCAAGAGAAACAGCAAACGAGGGTCCATTCCCAGGTAACCTAGCTTGATCCATAGTTGGGCTCTATCTATTGAATCAAAAGCACCCTTCAAATCGATGAAGGCAGCATATAATTTTTTTGACCCGGTATGCATATATTTTTCAGCAAGGAAGGCCAGAGTGCAGCAGTGATCCATAGCAGATTTGCCTTTGGAGAAGCCAATCTGTTCAGGACCTATGATGTTGCCTAGGCGCATCCAGTCAGTTAATCGGAGTTCTAAATGTTTTGCATACAATTTGCCCACTATAGATAATAAACTAATGGGGCGGAAGTTTTCTGGTAACTCCAACCCCCCCTTTTTGTATATTGGGATAATTATAGAGTCAAGCCAAGAGTCAGGGATGGAGCCATGCAGATCGATAAAAGAGAACAATTTTGCAAGGGGCAAGAGCCACCAATCGGCAAACTTTGTGAATACCTCAGCGGGAAGGCCATCAGGGCCAGGTGCTTTACCCGCTTTTAAATCCTTCAGTCAAGGTAAACAATATCTATCGGGTCTCCTTTGTCCACATGTTTGTTCACCCCCTCAAAGAAATGTAACAGGTTAGTGAGGCAAGATCTTCCCTTACAGAACCCATGCTGAGTCTTCCTCAATAACTCGTGTTCATCAATGTGCCTACTCATTCTGTCCTTGATAATGGTTTCTACCAACTTTCCCGGTATTGAAGTCAGACTGACTGGCCTGTAGTTTCCCGGATCTCCTCTGGAACCCTTTTTAAAGATGGGGGTGACATTTGCTACCTTCCAGTCCTCAGGAACAGAGGCAGATTTCAATGAAAGATTACAGATTTTTGTCAGGACATCCACAAGTTCAACTTTGAGTTCTTTCAGAACTCTTGGATGTATGCCATCCGGACCTGGTGACTTATTAGTTTTTAATTCGTCTATCAGTTGTAGGACCTCCTCTCTTGTCACCTCAATCTGACTCAGGTCTTTCAACACCCCTTCCAAAATAAGTAGTTCTGGAGCAGGCAAACACTTCTCATCTTCCACAGTGAAGACGGAGGCAAAAAATGCATTCAGCTTCTCAGCCATTTCCCTATCCTCTTTCAGTAATCCTTTGTCCCCTTAGTCATCCAAGGGCCCCACTGCTTCTAATATATTTGAAGAAATTTTTATTGTTGGTCTTTATGTTTTTTACAATATGCTCCTCATAGTCCCTTTTTGCCTGCCTGATCACAGTCTTGCATTTGATTTGCCACATCCTGTGTTCCCTTTTATTAATCTCATTTGGACTAGCTTTCCACCGCTTAAAGGAGTCCTTCTTACCTTTTACAGCTTCCATTACTTTGTTTATGTTCTTTGTTTCTTATGTTCTCTTATGAGTTAAAAATCCAAAAATCAACTCATACATGTAAACCATGAAGATATATAATGCTGCATTATACCCACGGCTTTTGGGGAGAAGGAGCGCACAGGAGCGGAGCTCTACCTGGGGCGGCCAGGGCTCCGGCTGTCACGCTGGAGATAGGGTTGCCAAGTCCAATTCAAGAAATATCTGGGGACTTTGGGGGTGGAGCCAGGAGAAAGGTTGTGACAAGCACAACTGAACTCTAAAGGGAATTCTGGCCATCACATTTAAAGGGACCACACACCTTTTAAATGTCTCCCCCCCCCACTGGAAATAATGAAGGCACCTTCTTTTGGGGCTCATAGAATTGGACCCCACAGTCCAATCTTTTTGAAACTTGGAGGGTCTTTTGAGGAAAGGTGTTGTATGCTATGCTGGAACCTTGGTGCTTCTACCTCAAAAAACAGCCCCCCCAGAGCCCCAGATACCTACAGATCAATTCTCCATTATTCCCTATGGAATCAGTCTCCATAGGGTTTAATGAGTGCCCAGCAGACATTTCCCCCCCCCTCACTTTCTGATGACCCTGAAGGGGGGGAGGGCCTCCAAACCAGGGGATCCCCTGCCCCCATCTGGGGATTGGCAACCCTAGCTGGGGAAGGTGTGGGCAGGCATCTTTAAACGCCTCCCTAATGCCTTCAGCCTTCCCCAGCATGCCCACTGCAGCGGATGCGCTGGGGAAGGCATGGGGGTGAGATCTTGCTGGACTTCTACAAAAAAGAACCCTGATCATACCACCGTCAAATCAGTCGAAAACATCTGGTTAACTTCCAAATGTTAGCACCCAGGTCCCTCCTCTCAGTGAGGAGCAGTTTATAGCTAGAAAATCATAAACACCCTTCCTAAAATATCATGCCAAATACCATAAATGCAATGCATTGCCTGGGCCGAATGACAGATCATGGATGCCAGCCAGAGACAAGCCTGGACACAGTTTAGAATTGTGAGAAAGAGAGGCTGGCCAGCTAATGACCCCCTCCCCACCGTGGGGAGACACGTAATTTACGAACAATGGGGCTCCCAAGAAACTATTGTCTCACAACGGACTAATCGCGGCAACATCCAGCTTCATTTCTCCTCACCCATTTATCATAATTAAGCAACAGAGAACACTATTCACCAAACCTGGTAAGCTTTTCCCATCTGGTACTTACAGGGTCTTCAGAAACCATTTACATCTATAGTCCACCTCAGGAAATCCCAATCGAGCTTTCCCCAAATCATTGTCTACCTCCAAAAAACCTAAGTTATTGTTTTGGGGGCAAATATGTCAGACTGCCACTGGGAGCATTTTGCCCTATAGCTAGAGTACCCAGCCACCAGTGTGTGCGTGTGTACAAGGGAGAGAGAGAGAGACAGACAGAGAGACAGAGAGAATGAATTCTTGGTCACACCTCCATTTTGTGCATTCTCTTCTCTTCTCCCTGTGAAACGCTGGCCATTATGCTGCTTCTTCCCGGACCAATGCAAGACTGGTAAATATTACCCCCCCGCCAAAAAAAAAGCTTTCTCCCAGATTTCCTCTTATCTAGCTTATGAGTTTTAGGTGTGTCTACATGTGTGTGTTGCCCTTTTATATCTCTTGATTTTTTAAAAAACCCTTTCTGCTAGAATATCTGCCTGGTTTACTTGAGAGTTCTCTTAAGGGGAAAGACCCAGTAACCACTGGTGGAGAATTCCAGTTACCCAATCTCATTCTGTATCCTTAATCCCAATTAAACTGAAGAATACCTATGTGGGCAACACAATGGTCAACTTGAACAATTCAGCCTTGCATGCCCTTAGAAACTAAGCAAGTCCTGCAGGTAACTGGTGTCATCAAAGAGTGTATTCCACAGGCTAGGGGCCATCACTGAGAAAGCCCTTTCCCTAGTAACTGATAAGTGAACCATCCGAGGGCTGGGCACCTGCAAAAGACCCCGAGAGGATGTCTAAAGGGGGTGATGAAGCTTGTAACAGAAGAAGTGGTACTGTAGGAATGAAGATCCCTGAGTACTTATATGCCAATCAAGGAAGAGTCAATGAACTGGATAACCAAGACCAGGGGTGTCGAATTTATTTGTTATGAGGGCCAGATCTGACATAAATGGGACCTTGTCGGCCCAAGCTATGTTGCGCCAGGCCATTTGTGTACCCATTTAAGATTAGGTAGCAGAGCTATGGAGAGGAGGTGGCTGAGAGGTGATCTGATCACCATCTTCAAGTACTTGAAGGGCTGTCATATAGAGGATGGTGTAGAATTGTTTTCTGTGGCCCCAGAAGGTAGGACCAGAACCAATGGGTTGAAATTAAACCCAAAGAGTTTCCGGCTCAACATTAGGAAGAACTTCCTGACCGTTAGAGAGATTCCTTAGCGGAACAGGCTTCCTCGGGAGATGGTGGGCTCTCCTTCCTTGGAGGCTTTTAAACAGAGGCTAGATGGCCATCTGACAGCAATGAAAATTCTGTGAATTTGGGGTAGGTATTTGTGGGTTTCCAGCATTGTGCAGGGGGTTGGATTAGATGACCCTAGAGGTACCTTCCAACTCTATGATTCTATGCTATAAACTTTATAAATGACACAATGAAAGATTTTTTAAAAAAAACTTAACACACGCTTAAAACATTAGCACTCATTGGTCTTAGAGGTGCTTTCTTTGTATCTCTCCTATGGGATTGGGAACTGGGCAAAGGAAGCTCTGGCTCTTTCCCTCCTTCCCCAGGGGACTGGGGGGGGGAGGGGGCTCAGTCAATAGGAAGAAGAAGAAGACTGCAGATTTATACCCCGCCCTTCTCTCTGAATCAGAGACTCCTATAGCTCCTATAACTTCTCCCCCCGCAACAGACACCGTGTGAGGTGGGTGGAGCTGAGAGGGCTCTCACAGCAGTTGCCCTTTCAAGGACAACTCCTGTGATAGCTATGGTTAACCCAAGGCTATGCAAGTGAAGGAGTGGGGAAGAGAGGCTTCACTCAGTAGCTCTGCTATGCAACTGAGGGAGCCCGGCAAAGCAAGCTCTGCCTCCCCCTCTTCCTCCCCAAGGGAGAAGCCTCAGCCAATGAAGAAAATACAGGTTTTGCTCTGTAGCTCTGCTGTGCGATTGAGCAAGCTTGGCAAAGCAAGCTGTGATGCAGAAGGAAGCTAGAGAGAGGGAGAAGGAAGCAGACGACAGCCAGTTGCTCAGGGGCCTGATAGGAGCCCTCCGGGGGCGGGAGGGGGGGGGGCACGCTCTGATTTGGCCCCCGGGCCGTACATTTGACATCCAAGGCCTAGAAACATTAAGAAGTTTCATATAATCAAAACTTTACTATACTTACAGTCAGCTTTCAGCTAAAGGGGTCACACCTCAGTGGTAAAAACACAAGTGGCGGGTGCCAGGTTTCGTTCCCGAAATCTCCCAAAAGGAGAGACGGGAAGGATCTCTGTCTGTAATTGACTGCCAATCTGTGCAAGACATGCTCAGCTAGATGCGCTCATGGCACAAGATGAAAGTCAAAAGCCAACCAAGGTTCACTGAAACTGGAAACAAGAACACACAAGACTGTCTTAAATCGAGCGAGACGGCTGTTCCCACCTCGTCTGGTTGAAGCTCTTCCAAATGGTCCTCGCCAGCAGCAGTTCTCAAAGGTTTGGGTAAGAGAAAAATTCTTTGAGATGCTGTCAGGAAGCCCTAGATGGACCCACAACCCAAGAAAGTCAAAACCAAACTAAGGTTCACTGAAATTGGAAACGAGAACATACAGGACTTCCAAAGGTGCCCGCAGGGTCAAAAAAGCTGGAGACCAGTAAACTAGACTCTCCACTGTATTCCAGGTCAGGGGTCCCCAACCCCTGGGCCGTAGACTGGTACCGGTCCGTAGCCTGTTAGCAACCAGGCTGTGAGTTAATTATTTTATTATATATTACAATGTAGTAATAATAATAAGACAAAGACACTGGATTCATATTCTGCCCTCCACTCTGAATTTCAGAGTTTCAGAGCGGCTCACAAGCTCCTTTACCTTCCTCCTCCACAACAGACACCCTGTGAGGTGGGTGGGGCTGAGAAGAGCTCCCCCAGAAGCTGCCCTTTCAAGGACAACTCTGTGAGAAGCTTATGGCTGACCCGAGGCCATTCCAGCAGCTGCAAGTGGAGGAGCGGGGAACCAGATAAGAGTCCATGCACTTAACCACCACACCAAACACTTTAAAAATAAAGTGCACAATTGTATCATCTCGAAACCATGCCCCCCCCCTTGGTCCGTGGAAAAGTAGTCTTCCACAAAACCGGTCCCTTGTGTCAAAAAGGTTGGGGACCACTGTTCCAGGTCAACCAAAATGGCAGTTCTAATCCAATCCATTTTAGAAAAACAAGCTTGTTTGGCCCCCTAACTAATCTTCCAGAAAGAACGGCGGATATATCCAGCAGTGAAATCTCTACTGAAACACTTCTGATTTCTGCTTTAGCACACACAAAGAGACCAAGGCCCTACTATTAAAATTAACCTTGGTGAGCACAAGAGTGGGAGAAATTAGATTACTCTCGACAGACAACAGGAATTAAGCTCCAATACCTGATTTTGTCAGAACCACTCAGATTCCACATGCATTTCCCTTCCTGCTTATTTCATAACTATGGTCTCCTTCCCCCTTTGTTTGCCATGAATCATGACTTCCCTTCTTCATAACTCACGCAGACCCGAAATCGATGTTTAACTCCTCCGGCCTCCAATCTGGCAGACAAAGGACATTCACAGGGCAATGATGGAGGGAAAAAAACAAGTTCCAATTTATTTGGCGAAACAAGAGATCCATGCATGGATCTAGGAAAATTTTAGAGGCAGAAGATGATGAAAAAGAAGAAGATGATGAGGATGATGAAGAAGAAGATCATAGATTTATACCCCGCCCTTCTCTCTGAATCAGTCTCAGAGCAGCTTACAATCTCCTTTATCTTCTTCTCCCACAACAGATGCCTTGTGAGGTAGATGGGGCTGAGAGGGCTCTCGCAGCAGCTGCCCTTTCAAGGACAACCTCTGCCAGAGCTATGGCTGACCCAAGGCCGTTCCAGCAGCTGCAAGTGGAGGAGCGGGGAATCAAACTCGGTTCTCCCAGGTAACAGTCCACGCACTTCACCACTAAACCAAACTGGCTCTAACACAACGTAATGATTTACCTGCAGGGCCAGGACTGGGGCCACCCAAATCAGCACTGCCTTGTGTGTCAGAGAAGGAGGAGAAGAAGAGGAAGAAGGAGAAGATGATGAAGAAGACGACAGTAGATTTATACCCCGCCTTTCTCTCTGAATCAGAGCCTCAGAGCAGTCACAATCTCCTTTACCTCCCCACCCTCAAACAACAGACACCCTGTGAGGTAGGTGGGGCTGAGGGATCTCTTACGGCAGCTGCCCTTTCAAGGACAGCTCTGTGAGAGCTAGGGCTGACCCAAGGTCATTTCCTGCTGAATCTGAGGCCTGACCGAAGTAAAGAAAGTTGGCATGGCAGTCATTGTCAGCATTTTCAGTCCCAATCGGGGCTGCTATCAAGGTGGTAGCTGGGGATCAAAATGCCTTTTTTTATCATGGCTTTTTTTGTAGCAGAAACTCTTTTGCATATCAGGCCACACACCCCTGATGTAGCCAATCCCCCAAGAGCTTACAGGGCTCTTCGTAGAGGGCTTACAGTAAGCTCCAGGACTGGCTACATCAGGGGTGTGGGGCCCAGGGATGGAATTCTAGACAGAGCTCCTTTGCATATTAGGCCACACATCCCTGATGTAGCCAGTCCCCCAAGTACAGGGCCTACTGTAAGCTCCAGGAGGACTGGCTACATCGGGGTGTATGGCCTAATAGGCAAAGGAGGTTCTGCTAGAATTCTTTACAGGGCTCTTCGTACAGGACCTACTGTAAGCTCCAGGAGGATTGGCCTCATCAGAATTCCTTACAGGGCTCTTCGTACAGGGCCTACTGTAAGCTCCAGGAGGATTGGCTACATCAGGGGTGTGTGGCCTAATATGCAAAGGAGGTCCTGCTAGAATTCCTTACAGGGCTCTTCGTACAGGGCCTGCTGTAAGCTGCAGGAGGATTGGCTCCATCAGGGGGGTGTGGCCTAATAGGCAAAGGAAGTTCTGCTAGGATTCCTTACAGGGCTCTTCGTACAGGGCCTGCTGTAAGCTCCAGGAGGATTGGCTACATCAGGAGGGTGTTGCCTAATAGGCAAAGGAGGTCCTGCTAGAATTCCTTACAGGGCTCTTCGTACAGGCCCTGCTGTAAGCTCCAGGACTGGCTCCATCAGGGGTGTGTGGCCTAATAGGCAAAGGAGGTCCTGCTAGAATTCTTTACAGGGCTCTTCATACAGGGCCTACTGAGAGCTCCAGGAGGATTGGCTACATCAGGGGTGTATGGCCTAATATGCAAAGGAGCTCTTGCTACAAAAAAGCCCTGCTTTTTATACTGTCCTTTTTACAGACATTTATGTGATGCAGTGCCAGATTAAACCCTGTGGAGGCCCCTAGGTGGTTAAAATCTTGGGAATCCCCTTGCATATTATTTCAGGGGCCCCTAAAGATGTGGAGGCCCATAGGCAGTGCCTAGTTGGCCTCATTGTTAATCCAGCACTGACATGATGATCTTTTATCTCCGTTATTATGAAAATTCCCGGGAAGAAGCTAAAATTCTATCTTACTGTTCTCCTTATAGAGAAATCACATCAGACCACGGTGAAAGTTGCGAAGTACTGCACTAAAGCAAAAACTTTCTGAGCCTAATCGGAGCCTTCCTTAAAGATGGAGGCTCAGATAGCAGCCGCTGCCAAGTCCGCGTTTTTTCACCTTAGGCGGGCAAGGCAGTTGGCCCCCTTCCTGGAGCGCGACGACCTAGCAACAGTGATCCATGCTATGGTCACCTTGAGGTTGGACTACTGCAATGCCCTCTACATGGGACTGCCCCTGTCCTGTACTCGGAAATTGCAGCTGGTGCAGAATGCCGGCTGTTACTGGGTCTCCCAAAGTGGGGACACATTCAGCCGGGTCTCCGGACCCTGCACTGGCTCCCAGTGATATACCGAGTCCGGTACAAGGTGCTGGTTATCACCTTTAAAGCCCTATATGGCTTGGGACCTGTCTACCTGAAGGACCGTCTTTCCCCACATGTTCCCCAGAGAGTACTGAGGTCGGGAACACAAAATCTCCTTACTATCCCTGGGCCAAAAGAAGCCCGCTTGAAATCCACCAGAGAAAGGGCCTTCTCTGTTATGGCCCCTACATGGTGGAATCAGCTGCCGGAGGAGGTGAGGGCCCTGCAGGACCTTGTTCAGTTCCGCAGGGCCTGTAAGACGACCCTCTTCCGGCTAGCTTACACCTAGCTTGAGAATTTAATGCAACTTGCCAGATTTCTTTTTATATATTTGGAATATTTATTAATTTTTAAGGTTTTATTTGTTTTTAAATGTTTAATTCCTTACATGTTTAAATATTGTTTAATTTTTGTGTCGGATTTATTGTTGGAAGCCGCCCTGAGCCACTTGTGGGAAGGGCGGGATATAAATTCTAAAAGAAAGAAAGAAAGAAAGAAACAGAATGGACGTCGTACTTTTAAAATGTTAACACTGTAACGAGGAGGCTTGGTATTTAGATCTCCAGCGTTGCGTTTTTGATCTTAACGTTTTATTGTGTTTATTTCTGCTGGCCATTGACCATAATAATAACTAAATCAGACTACAGCCTGAGTAGCACAAGGATGCCTAGCTCAGGGGAGGCCAAACTGCGGCTTGGGAGCCACATATGTGGGCCTTTCACACATATTGTGTGGCTCTTGAAGCCCCCCACTGCTCCACTGGCCGGCTTGGAGAAGGCATTTCTCTCTTTAAATCACTTTTCCAAGTGACATCAGGTGGCAGCTTGAAGAATGTATTTGAAGTTGTTTTCTTTCCACATCTCTCCCCCACTTCCTTCCTTCCTTCCTGTCTTGCAGGCTCTCAAACATCTGACGTTTAAGAACATAAGAGAAGCCATGTTGGATCAGGCCAGTGGCCCATCCAGTCCAACACTCTGTGTCACATAAGAACATAAGAGAAGCCATGTTGGATCAGGCCAACGGCCCATCCAGTCCAACACTCTGTGTCACATAAGAACATAAGAGAAGCCATGTTGGATCAGGCCAGTGGCCCATCCAGTCCAACACTCTGTGTCACATAAGAACATAAGAGAAGCCATGTTGGATCAGGCCAGTGGCCCATCCAGTCCAACACTCTGTGTCACATAAGAACATAAGAGAAGCCATGTTGGATCAGGCCAACGGCCCATCCAGTCCAACACTCTGTGTCACATAAGAACATAAGAGAAGCCATGTTGGATCAGGCCAGTGGCCCATCCAGTCCAACACTCTGTGTCACATAAGAACATAAGAGAAGCCATGTTGGATCAGGCCAATGGCCCATCCAGTCCAACACTCTGTGTCACATAAGAACATAAGAGAAGCCATGTTGGATCAGGCCAATGGCCCATCCAGTCCAACACTCTGTGTCACATAAGAACATGAGAAGCCATGTTGGATCAGGCCAATGGCCCCTCCAGTCCAACACTCTGTGTCACATAAGAACACAAGAGAAGCCATGTTGGATCAGGCCAACGGCCCATCCAGTCCAACACTCTGTGTCACATAAGAACACAAGAGAAGCCATGTTGGATCAGGCCAATGGCCCATCCAGTCCAACACTCTGTGTCACATAAGAACATAAGAGAAGCCATGTTGGATCAGGCCAATGGCCCATCCAGTGCAACACTCTGTGTCACAGAAGAACATAAGAGAAGCCATGTTGGATCAGGCCAATGGCCCCTCCAGTCCAACACTCTGTGTCACATAGGAACATAAGAGAAGCCATGTTGGATCAGGCCAATGGCCCCTCCAGTCCAACACTCTGTGTCACATAAGAACATAAGAGAAGCCATGTTGGATCAGGCCAATGGCCCAAACAGTCCAACACTCTGTGTCACAGAAGAACATAAGAGAAGCCATGTTGGATCAGGCCAATGGCCCATCCAGTCCAACACTCTGTGTCACATAAGAACATAAGAGAAGCCATGTTGGATCAGGCCAATGGCCCAAACAGTCCAACACTCTGTGTCACAGAAGAACATAAGAGAAGCCATGTTGGATCAGGCCAATGGCCCATCCAGTCCAACACCCTGTGTCACATAAGAACATAAGAGAAGCCATGTTGGATCAGGCCAGTGGCCCATCCAGTCCAACACTCTGTGTCACATAAGAACATAAGAGAAGCCATGTTGGATCAGGCCAGTGGCCCATCCAGTCCAACACTCTGTGTCACATAAGAACATAAGAGAAGCCATGTTGGATCAGGCCAACGGCCCATCCAGTCCAACACTCTGTGTCACATAAGAACATAAGAGAAGCCATGTTGGATCAGGCCAGTGGCCCATCCAGTCCAACACTCTGTGTCACATAAGAACATAAGAGAAGCCATGTTGGATCAGGCCAATGGCCCATCCAGTCCAACACTCTGTGTCACATAAGAACATAAGAGAAGCCATGTTGGATCAGGCCAATGGCCCATCCAGTCCAACACTCTGTGTCACATAAGAACATGAGAAGCCATGTTGGATCAGGCCAATGGCCCCTCCAGTCCAACACTCTGTGTCACATAAGAACACAAGAGAAGCCATGTTGGATCAGGCCAACGGCCCATCCAGTCCAACACTCTGTGTCACATAAGAACACAAGAGAAGCCATGTTGGATCAGGCCAATGGCCCATCCAGTCCAACACTCTGTGTCACATAAGAACATAAGAGAAGCCATGTTGGATCAGGCCAATGGCCCATCCAGTGCAACACTCTGTGTCACAGAAGAACATAAGAGAAGCCATGTTGGATCAGGCCAATGGCCCCTCCAGTCCAACACTCTGTGTCACATAAGAACATAAGAGAAGCCATGTTGGATCAGGCCAATGGCCCAAACAGTCCAACACTCTGTGTCACAGAAGAACATAAGAGAAGCCATGTTGGATCAGGCCAATGGCCCATCCAGTCCAACACTCTGTGTCACATAAGAACATAAGAGAAGCCATGTTGGATCAGGCCAATGGCCCAAACAGTCCAACACTCTGTGTCACATAAGAACATAAGAGAAGCCATGTTGGATCAGGCCAATGGCCCAAACAGTCCAACACTCTGTGTCACAGAAGAACATAAGAGAAGCCATGTTGGATCAGGCCAATGGCCCATCCAGTCCAACACCCTGTGTCACATAAGAACATAAGAGAAGCCATGTTGGATCATGCCAATGGCCCATCCAGTCCAACACTCTGTGTCACATAAGAACATAAGAGAAGCCATGTTGGATCAGGCCAATGGCCCCTCCAGTCCAACACTCTGTGTCACATAAGAACATAAGAGAAGCCCTTCCACTTTGCACCCCCCCTCCGCCCCAAGCACCAAGAATACAGAGCATCACTGCCCCAGACAGTTCCAATAATATGCTACGGCTAATATGGTTTATTACATGTGGCTCTTATGTTAAGCAAGTTTGGCCATCTCGGGCTTAGCGGTTCCTTTCAAAGTCACCCAGTTTGCAAGCCCGAACCTGGGTTTTCCTCCAGTGTTCCCTCTAACCTGAGTTAGTGTGAGCTAGCTCACAGTTTTTTAGGCCCTGGGTCACAAATTTTGGTCTTAGCTCAGGAAAAAGGGCCTCAGAGCAAACTAATTTATGCAGTGGCTCACAGCTTCAATGCCAGTAACTCACAAGGTAGAATTTTTCCTCACAAGACTCCGCAGCTTAGAGAGAGTAGTGCTTTCCTCATCTGTGCCCATTCCTAGTACACAGTAGAACCCTAGTTCCAGTTTCCTTCCTTCCTCCCTCCCTCCCTCCTTCCTTTCCTTCCTTCCTCCTCTCTCACTCCCTTCCTTTCTTCCCCCCTTCCTTCCTTCCTCCCTCTCCCTCCCTCCTTCCCTTCCTTCCTCCCTCGCTTCCTTCCTCCCTCCCTCTCTCATTTCCTTCCTTCCTCCCTCCCTTCCTTTCTTCCTCCCTCTCTCCCTCCCTTCCTTCTCCTTCCTTCCTCCCTCCCTCTCACTTCCTTCCTCCCTCCCTTTCTTCTTCCCTCTCTCCCTCCCTTCCTTCCTCCTTGCCTTCCTTCCTACCTCGCTTACTTACTTCCTCCCTCCCTCTCTCACTTCCTTCCTTCCTCCTTCCCTTCCTTTCTCCCTTTCTCCCTCCCTCCTTCCCTTCCTTCCTCCCTCGCTTCCTTTCTTCCTCCCTCCCTCACTTCCTTCCTCCCTTCCTTCCTTCCTCTGACATTCAAGTCTTTTGGCTCCCAAAGATCTGACATTTATTGTACGTGGCTCTGATGTGTTAAGCAATTTTGGCCACCCCTGGCCTAGATACTCCGGTTTGGATTACATTTGGACAGGGTTTTTATTTTAGCAGGAATGCACAGGAACGCAGTTCTGTCTGGCTTCAGTGTCAGGGAGTGTGGTCTAATATGCAAATGCATTCCTGCCAGGCTTTTTCTACAGAAAAGCCCTGCGTGAAACAATGGTGACATCAGGGGTGTGGTCTAATATGCAAATGAGTTCCGGCTGGGCTTTTTTCCTATGGGGAAAAAAGCGCCCTGCATTTGGGCCCATTTCACCAATCATGATCTTTAGCACTCCCTTGCTTGGGATGACTGAAAAAGCGAAACTCAACATCGCCTGTGAAGCTGCCGTTTATGGCAAAACCCAGCTGTCGCTACTTATCCCAAATGTAATCTTAATTCAAATCAGGCTCTTCTATAAGAATAACCCAAGATTCTTTGACCAGTAAAAAAAAAAAAAGTAGTTGACTTCTGTTTACACACGCCTATTCTCATAACCCTGGCACCTTGTGATAAAACTGTACATAGTATAATCCTTAATTTTCCCTCACACGCTGCACCGCAGATATTAAATAATTGCAGCGGAGGCACGAGACGTGCAAACAGATTTACTTTAAATCTACCCCGACTGTATAAAGTCAGCCTTCGTGGCCTGACTGTTTTTAGAGCTATAAAATAGGTGGGGGGGGAGGGAATCAAACAATAATAATAATTTTAAAAACCCTTCATCCAAGATGTGCTTGTTTTAAAAAGGGCAATTTTCTACAGAGGGAAGGAAATGAAATTTGCTCCAAAAAAAAGGATTTAATCTCGACAGATATGCACAATGCGGGGCAGGAAATTGCAGCTCTCCCTTATCTGATGGTCCTCTATACCTCAAGGCTGTAGGGCGAAGAAGCTGATAAAAGTTTGGGGTTTGAACTGCGGCCTTTGGGAAATTCTATGTTCGAAGATTTCTGGAGCACGCTTCGAGAGATAGCTCATAAGCATGCTTAACGCGGCATGCTGGGAAATTAAAGAGGAGGGCAACCAAGATGGTTAGGGGGTAGGATCACTTCCGCTATGAGGAAAGGCTGAGGAGTCTGGGACTTTTCAGGTTAGAAAAGAGACAACTAAGGGGGGACATGATGAGAGGTTTATAAAATCATCCTGGTGTCACCATAAGGCTTGGACAAGAGACCACCAAGGAAGGCTCTGCGGAGGAAAACAATGGCAGACCACCTCTGATTCTCACTTGCCTTGAAAGCCCTTTGCTGGGGTCACCATATGGCTTGGATGAGACACCACCAAGAAGGGCTCTGGAGAAGAAGGCAATGGAAAACCACTTCTGCTTCTCATTTGCCTTGAAAGCCCCCTGCATGAGAGAGCACCGAGGAAGGCTCTGCAGAGGAAGGCAATGGAAAACCAACTCTGCTTCTCATTTGCATTGAAAGCCCCTTGCTGAGGTCGCCATAAGGCTTGGATGAGAGACCACCAAGGAAGGTTCTGCAGAGGAAGGTAATGTCCAACCACCTCTGCTTCTCACTTGCCTTGAAAGCCCCTTGCTGGGGTCACCATAGGCTTGGACAAATTACCTCCAAGAAAGGCTCTGCAAAAGAAAAAAAATGGCCCACCACTTCTGCTTCTCACTTCCCTTGAAAACCCCTTGCTTGGTCATCATAAAGCTTGAATGAGAGACCACCAAGAAAGACTCTGTGGAGAAAGGCAGTGGCAAACCAGGTTTGCTTCTCACTTGCCTTTGCCAGCCTCTTGCTGGGGGTCACCTTAGATGAGAGACCACCAAGGAAGACTCTGCAGAGGAAGACGGTGGCAAACCAGCACTGCTTCTCACTTGCCTTTGAAGCCCATCGCTGGGGTCACTGTAAGTCAGCTGCAACTTGACGACACTTTACTCACACACTCATTTCCATCCCCACACAGAAGCTACTGGGGCCAAAAATTCAGCCACTGCCGAAGGAATGCTAGTCTGTACTGACTAACAGGCAAGACACTGTAACACAGCAATTGGTCCAAGGTCATCCAGTTCACTTTGTGGCAGGACTTGAACGCAGGTCTTCCAGATCACAATACAGCACTCTAGTCCATACACCACACTGGCTTCTCTACACTCCGGGCTGCAGAGAGCCATGAAAGACCAGGAGGGGATGCATAGACATACTCTGGTCCTTTCCTTAAACTACCTTATTGAAAGTTATGTATATCCAGGGCTTTTTTTGTAGCAGGAACTCCTTTGCATGTTAGGCCGCATGCCCCTGATGTAGCCAATCCTCCTGGAGCGTACAGCAGGCCCTGTACGAAGAGCCCTGTAAGGAATTCTAGCAGGACCTCCTTTGCCTATTAGGCCACACCCCTCTGATGTAGCCATCCTCTTGGAGCTTACAGTAGGCCCTGTACGAAGAGCCCTGTAAGGAATTCTAGCAGGACCTCCTTTGCATATTAGGTCACACACCTCTGATGTAGCCAGTCCTCCTGGAGCTTACAGTAGGCCCTGTACGAAGAGCCCTGTAAGGAATTCTAGCAGGACCTCCTTTGCATATTAGGTCACACACCTCTGATGTAGCCAATTCTCCTGGAGCTTACAGCAGGCCCTGTACGAAGAGCCCTGTAAGGAATTCTAGCAGGACCTCCTTTGCCTATTAGGCCACACACCCCTGATGTAGCCAATCCTCCTGGAGCTTACTGTAGGACCTGTACGAAGAGCCCTGTAAGGAATTCTAGCAGGACCTCCTTCGCATATTAGGCCACACCCCCTGATGTAGCCAATCCTCCTGGAGCTTACAGCAGGCCCTGTACGAAGAGCCCTGTAAGGAATTCTAGCAGGACCTCCATTGCCTATTAGGCCACACACCTCTGATGTAGCCAATCCTCCAAGAGCTTACAGGGCTCTTAGTACAGGCAGTGCTGGCCCTAGGGTGCATGGTGCCCCAGACAGGCTCCCTGCCCTGTGCCCCCCCCGCCTCCCGCCCTCCCTCTGCTGCGTACATTCCCCCAAAGCTCGCTGCAACAAAGCTGGGCCCTACTAGCTTTGAGGCAGCCAAGCGTTTTTTGAAGCCAGTGCGGAAGGAGCCTTCTCCCCCCCCCTCCTTTCCGGAAGTGAGGGGGAGTGAAGCCTTCTCCAGCGCTGGCTTCAAAAAACACAGGGCTGCCTCAAAGCTGGCAGGGCCCAGTCTCGTCGCAGTGAGCTGGGGAGTGGAAGCATGGCGGAAGAGAGGGCGCTGGTGGCGGTGGCGCAAACGAGGCGGTTGTCTTGGGCACCAGGAAGTGGGGAGCCCAATTTGGCACCCCCTCCTGGCGCCCTAGGCAACCACCAAGTTTGCCTAGTGGGCGAGCCAGCCCTGAATACAGGGCCTACTGTTAAGTTCCACGAAGACTGGCTACATCAGGGGTGTTGGAAGACAGGGAGCTAGTGGCGGTGGCACAAACTAGGCAATTGCCAAGTGGGCCAGCCAGCCCTGAATACAAGGCCTACTGCAAGTTCCAGGAGGATTGGCTACATCAGGGGTGTCGGAAGAGAGAGGGCTGGTGGCGCCGCCACAAACTAGGCAGTTGTCTTGGGCACCAAGAAGGGAGATCAATTCGGCACCCCCCCTCCTTTTGGTGCCCTAGGAAACCGCCTAATTTGCCTAGCAGGTGAGCCAACCCTGAGTACAGGATCTACTGTAAGCACCACAAGGACTGGCTACATCAGGGGTGGGTGGCCTATTATGCAAAGGAGGTCTTGCTAGAATTCCTTACAGAGCTCTTTGTACAGGGCCTGCTGAGAGCTCCAGGAGGATTGGTTACATCTGAGGTATGTGGCCTAATATGCAAAGGAGGTCCTGCTAGAATTCCTTACAGGGCCTGTTGTAAACTCCAGGATGACTGGCTACATCAGGGGGGTGTGGCCTAACATGCAAAGGCCGTCCTGCTAGAATTCCTTACAGGGCTCTTCGTACAGGGCCTGCTGTAAGCTCCAGGAGGATTGGCTACATCAGGGGTGTGTGGCCTAATATGCAAAGGAGGTCCTGCTAGAATTCCTTACAGGGCTCTTTGTACAGGGCCTACTGTAAGCACCAGGAGGACTGGCTACATCAGGGGTGTGTGGTCTAATATGCGAAGGGATTCCTGCTACAAAAAAAAGCCCCATGAGTATCCAAAACAACCGTTTGGGTATGTGGTTCCGCTTCTCCACCCCACAAACTATTTGGTGAACATGAGAGAAAAGGCATCGCTAACTAGACAAAGGAAGTGAGGAAAAAGCTGGCGCCGGGGCTTAAAACAGCAGAACAAGGAGCTATTTGGTGACAACCGGCAGCTTAGGTTAATGCCTACCACTGCCTGGAATTTACCTGCTCAAAATAGAGGGTAACAGAGGTCAGATCAGAGATGAACTCACACAACTCCTGGAAGCCGCGCTGAGCCTCGGTCGGCTTTTCAAGATGTACAAGCGATATTTTTGCTCAGGGAAAGAAATGCAAAGGCAAACATTTCAACCGACCCAGGATGAGTTTTAAATATCAAGAACGCAGGCTTTGTGCATGGCGCTCCATTAGAAGCAGGGGGTCTGCTATCCCCTTCAATGAAACTCGCCAATCTCCAGGTGTGGCAGGGTAAAGGTACACAGCCCTCCGCGAAAACCAGCCTCAATAAGTAACAATACTAAAACTGACTTGTTAGAAATGGAATTACGTTCATAAAGAAGAGCGAAATTAATTACATTTAAAGCGACAGAACAATGACCACGCCCGCACCCAAATCCCTCAACAAGCACTCAATGCAGAAAATTTCAAACAACTGCGGTAAAAAGGTCGGTTCTCAGACGGAGTCCAATGCTCCAATTTCTTCCAAGAAGAAGGTATATTGCAGCAAAGCAAAAAGAAAACGCGACAGGGTTGTACGTAATTCCGTTTCACTCCAAACTTCTACAAGCGAGGGTTTCTTTCCGGCGCTGCGTGTGGGCAGTGGCGGACTGGCCAGGGCGTCAGCTTGCCCGATGGCAAGTGGCCCCCCTTAAATATTAGGCATTATGTTAAAAATGTTAATGACCTTTGAGTAGCTTGGAAATATAACAGAAGTTCCAGTATTATTACTGTAATGCAACTAAAATTTATGTTGTATTTAGGGTTGCCAGCCTCCAGGTGGGGCCCTGGGGATCTCCCGCTTTTACAACTGATCTCCAGCTGGCCAGAGATCAGCTCCCCTGGAGAAAATGCCATCTGTATTTACATTTAGTATCTACTGTATAATGCCAGTCATATGTATGACATATGAACACTGTAATTACTAATTATATTTATTTATTTTGCAAAAGCTTTAATTGTACTTTTTTCCACTTATGTATTTTTAAAAGAATTGTATTTATTTATCACAAAAATTAAATGATAATCTTATAGTTGTGGGTGGGCTCCCTGTGCCTCCTGGCATCCAATATTTTAAATTTATTAACTGGTTTTTATATGTTTAATTTTTAATTGTTAAATTCAAAGTTTTTATCTATTAATTGTAAATGTATAAAATGTTGTTAGCCGCCCTGAGCCGCCTAGGCGGGGAGGGCAGGATACAAATAAAATCTATTATTATTTATTTTTCAACCTAGTCCGCCACTGCGTGTGGGGCTCCTCGAAGTCAATGCAGGTGACGCGGTTTCCCATCCTCCTGCTCCAGCAGCTCCTCCCTTTACCCTGCTCTATTTTCTGTGATCCTCTGTTTGGTTGCTGTATAATCTCCAGGTGGGGCCTGGAGATCTTCTGGTCTCCTCCTTCTCCTGGAGAAAATGGCTGCTTTGGAGGTTGGAGTCTATGGCGTTAAACCCAGCTGAAGCCCCTCCCTGCCTAAAACCCCGCCCTCCCAAGGCTCCACCCCTAAATCTTCAGGTATGTCTCCACTCAGAGCTGGCAACCCTACCTTCAGTGTAAGGACAGACCTAAAGCCAGCTCATAAAAACCCAGTCTGATGCCTGATGCTCTGAGTGTTAGATGAAGTACTCATAAGAACGTAAGAGAAGCCATGATGGATCAGGCCAGTGGCCCATCCAGTCCAACACTCTGTGTCACATAAGAGAAGCCATGTTGGATCAGGCCAATGGCCCATCCAGTCCAACACTCTGTGTCACATAAGAGAAGCCATGTTGGATCAGGCCATTGGCCCATCCAGTCCAACACTCTGTGTCACATAAGAGAAGCCATGATGGATCAGGCCACTGGCCCATCCAGTCCAACACTCTGTGTCACATAAGAACACAAGAGAAGCCATGTTGGATCAGGCCAATGGCCTATCCAGTCCAACACTCTGTGTCACACAGTGGCCAATATATGTGTGTGTGTGTGTATATCTATATCTATCTATCTACCTACCTACCTACCTATATATATATATATACACACACACGCACACATATACATACATACATACACGCACACACATATGTATATATATATATATACATACATATATATATATGTATATTTACATACTGTGGCTAATAGCCACTGATGGACCTCTGCTCCATATTTTTATCCAATCCCCTCTTAAAGCTGGCTATGCTTGTAGCCGCCACCATCTCCTGTGGCAGTGAATTCCACATGTTAATCACCCTTTGGGTGAAGAAGGACTTCCTTTTATCTGTTTTAACCTGACTGCTCAGCAATTTCATCGAATGCCCACCAGTTCTTGTATTGTGAGAAAGGGAGAAAAGTACTTCTTTCTCTACTTTCTCCATCCCATGCATAAACTTGTAAACCTCTATCATGTCACCCCGCAGTCGAAGTTTCTCCAAGCTAAAGAGCCCCAAGCATTTTAACCTTTCTTCATAGGGAAAGTGTTCCAACCCTTTAATCATTCTAGTTGCCCTTTTCTGGACTTTTTCCAATGCTATAATATCCTTTTTGAGGTGCGGTGACCAGAATTGTACACAGTACTCCAAATGAGGTCGCACAATTGATTTATACAGAGGCATTATGATACTGGCTGATTTGTTTTCAATTCCCTTCCTAATAATTCCCAGCATGGCGTTGGCCATTAGCCTACTCATCTGGTACGTGGGCCAGATATGACATAAATGGGACTTTGTGGAGCCGGGCCACGCATGCCCGGATAGGCATTTACTGGCAGGTAGCAGAGTTTTAAACTTTATAAAGGATACAAACACCATTAATTTTTTTTTACTTAAAATCCAAATAGGCTTTAAACTTTTGCAATATTTTGTTTGAAATGGAAAGGCGAGGGAATCATGGGAATCTGCAGTGATATTTTAAAAAGAAAACATCAAGAAAAAGCACAAGGATCACAGGAGAAACTAAAAATTAAAAAAAATGCTCTAAGCCTGGGGATACGTGAGATAGCTGGGCATTGCAGCCAGCAGTTCCATCCATCTCTCTCTCTCTCCCCCCCACCCCTCCCCCCGGTCTGTTCCATGCGGCTTCCTCTGCCCCCAACTTCCAGGTGGGCCTCTTTTCTTCCCGGACGTCCTCCGGGGGGCAGCCTTTTTTCCCCCCGTAGCTGAGCTGGTAAAGCATCCTCAGTGACAACCAGAGCCGGAAGACCTGAGTAGGGCACAGTGCACTGCAGCAGCAAAAGCAACAGCCGGGGAGGAGGAAGATGGAGGAGACAGAGGAAGCCGCGTGGAACGGACCGGGGGAGGGGCGGGGGAGACAGATGGAGTTGCTGGCTGCAAAGTGCCAAGGTGGCGGAGAGAGAGGTGGAAGGACCCACCCCCCGGTTGCCTCTCATCCAAGCCTAATGATGACCCCAGCAAGGGGCTTTCTAGGGAAGTGAGAAACAGAGGTAGTTGGCCATTGTCTTCCTCTGCAAAGCCTTCCTTGGTGGTTGCTCATCCAAGCCTTATGGTGACCCCAGCAAGGGGCTTTCAAGGCAAGTGAGAAGCAGAGGTGGTTGGCCATGGCCTTCCTCTGCAGAGCCTGCCTTGGTGGTCTGCCATCCAAGCCTTATGGTGACCCCAGCAAGGGGCTTTCAAGGCAAGTGAGAAGCAGAGATGGTTTGCAGTCCCTTCTTGACTCCAAAGTTTTAGGGTTGGCTGCCTCGACCACAACTTTCAGAGCCCTCCAGCTTTTGCCCCTACCCCAGAAAGCCTCTGAGAAGCGGCAAGCCCCGCAGTGAGTGGGAAAGTGTGCCCCGACTTTTTTTAAAAAGCCCCCTGACTTTTAAAATCCTGGCTACGGCCCAGGCCCAGTCGGCACTGCCTCTCTCCTAATCAGTGTTAAGGCACAGAAACTGGATTAGAGATCCCTTTTTGTCGGTCTCCCAGGATCCTTTCTGCTTTGACCTACCACTTCTCTTTCTACTGTAATTCATACTTGAATTCAGGGGTAGAATTCTAGCAGGAGCTCCTCTGTGTATCAGGCCACACACACACACACACACACACCAATGTAGCCAATCCTCTTGGAGCTTACAGCAGGCCCTGTACGAAGAGCCCTGTAAGCTCTTGGAGGACTGGCTACATCAGGGGTGTGTGGCCTAATACGCAAAGCAGCTCCTGCTAGAATTCCGTCCCTGCTTAAATCGATCCTTTAAAAAGAAAAAGGGGGCGCATTCCCAATACAGCCCAACGACATGCTTTAAAGAGCCTCTACCGCCCTCCGAGAGAGAGATTTTAACACTCCTGGGGTTAATGATGAATCACCATGGAACATATGCAGGCTCTCTAGCCCTTCCTTCGCAAAAAGAGTCTGGCGCATTATTTGCAGGAAACATAATTCCATGGTACGAGGCTTTCTGACATTTGGAAAGATAAAGCGATCTTTTGGAATGCTCCAGGCGCTATTAAAAAAAAGAAAAAGAAAATCACAGCTTGCACAGATTAAGACAGAGCAATAAAAACGAGACACTTAAGAGATGCCCCCCTCCCCTTTTCGGATTGTCTGAAACAAAAGTTCTATTAGAACGGTTTTAGGGGAGGGGACGTCCATGGCAGAATATAGAGCGAACACAAGCAACACGTATCCCCCAGGTGGGTACCAAAGGCTGTATGAAGAGCCTTTCCGTATGCACCAGGACTTCAGAAGGGCCTTCTTTGGACTGCAGTGTTCCCCCTGGTACAATACATTGTTCTTCCAAATTTTTTGGAAGGTGCACTAGAACAGGGCTGGTCAAACCTGCTTAACATAGGAGCCACATAGAATAAACGTCAGATGTTTGACAGCCACAAGACAGGAATGTCAGATGTTGGAAGGAAGGAAGGTGAACTCTCATCCAAGCCTTATGGGGACCCCACCAAGGGGCTTTCAAGGCACGTGAAAAGCTGAGTGGTTTGCCATTATCTTCCTCTGCAGAGCCTTCCTTGGTGGTCTCTCCTCCAAGCCTTATGGTGACCCACCAAGAAGCTTTCAAGGCAAGTGAAAAGCTGAGTGGTTTGCCATTACCTTCCTCTGCAGAGCCTTCCTTGGTGGTCTCTCCTCCAAGCCTTATGGTGACCCACCAAGAAGCTTTCAAGGCAAGTGAAAAGCTGAGTGGTTTGCCATTACCTTCCTCTGCAGAGCCTTCCTTGGTGGTCTCTCCTCCAAGCCTTATGGTGACCCACCAAGAAGCTTTCAAGGCAAGTGAGAAGCTGAGGTGGTTTGCCATTACCTTCCTCTGCAGAGCCTTCCTTGGTGGTCTCTCATCCAAGCCTAATGATGACCCCAGCAAGGGGTTTTCCAGGGAAGTGAGAAACAGAGGTGGTTGGCCATTGTCTTCCTCTACAAAGCCTTCCTTGGTGGTCTCTCATCCAAGCCTTATGGTGACCCCAGCAAGGAGCTTTCAAGGCAAGTGAGAAGCAGAGATGATTTGCTGTTACCTGCCTCTGCAGAGCCTTCCTTGGTGGTCTCTCATCCAAGCATTATGGTGACCCCACCAAAGGGGCTTTCAGGACAAGTGGGAAGCAGAGGTGGTTAGCCATGGCCTTCCTCTGCAGAGCCTTCCTTGGTGGTCTCTCATCCAAGCTGTATCGTGACACCAGCAAGGAGCTTTCAAGGCAAGGGAGAAGCAGAGGTGGTTGGCCATGGCCTTCCTCTGCAGAGCCTTCCTTGGTGGTCTCCCATCCAAGCCTTATGGTGACCCCAGCAAGGGGCTTTCAAGGCAAGTGGGAAGCAGAGGTGGTTGGCCATGGCCTTCCTCTGTAGAACCTTCCTTGGTGGTCTCTCATCCAAGACTTATGGGGACCCCAGCAAGGGGCTTTCAAGGCAAGTAGAAGCAGAGGTGGTCAGCCATTACCTTCCTCTGCAGAGCCTTCCTTGGTGGTCTCTCATCCAAGCCTTATGGTGACCCCAGCAAGGAGCTTTCAAGGCAAGGGAGAAGCAGAGGTGGTTGGCTATGGCCTTCCTCTGCAGAGCCTTCCTTGGTGGTCTCCCATCCAAGCCTTATGGTGACCCCAGCAAGGGGCTTTCAAGGCAAGTGGGAAGCAGAGGTGGTTGGCGACTGCTTTCCTCTGCAGAGCCTTCCTTGGGCAGCCTTCCCTTCCAAGCATCTGCCCTGATTTGTTTCCGAAATCTGACTATCCTATGGCTATACCACGTCTCCTTCCCGCCACGCAACGTATCAAATTAGACACAGCCAATACCTACAGTTTGGGAAACTACTCTATCCCTCGGTCCTTAACCGCAGAATGAAACACATTTTGCTACACAAATGGACTCCTTGCAAGTTGTTGGGCTCCTTAATATAGTTAGGAAAAAACCAACAGTAAATGCTTCACAGATGTGAATCCCAAATTCTTGGCCAGCATATCACGTTGCACACGGTGCCCGGGAGATGGACATGAGAACTACCTTCCTTATTTTACAGCTTGGAAAAGGGTTCCCCCAATCCTTCCATATGGAGTAAATAAAATGTGGAAGACTACCAGGCTCGAATAAATTTGATTCGGGGACGAGATCCAGTGCACAAGCCATCTCCTGGTAATCCCCTGCATTAAAATTATCCATGCCTATTCTGTGCTCCATCCACAGGGTGAGCAATGAAAACTGTCTTATACAAGGTCAAAAGGAAAAAGGAAAGGTCTATGCAAGCACCAGTCGTTTCCGACTCTGGGGTGACGTTGCTTTCACAACGGATTCACGGCAGACTTTTTACGGGGTGGTTTGCCATTGCCTTCCCCAGTCATCTACACTTCCCGCCCCCCCCCCCAGCAAGCTGCGGACTCATTTCACCGACCTCGGAAGGATGGAAGGCTGAGTCAACCTCGAGCCGGCTACCTGAAAACCCAGCTTCCGCTGGGGATCAAGCTCAGGTCGTGAGTAGAGCTTAAGACTGCAGTACTGCGGCTTTAACACTCTGCGCCACGGGGCTCAGTACAAGGTCAAACCCTTAGTCCAAATTAGGGCTGCCAATCCCCAAATGGGGCAGGAAAATAGGTTACAAAGAACCTCCATGAAAAACCAGCCTCAAATGTTATACACCATATGTATATTTCACAAGCAACTCCAAGAAAATCTTTCATAATAGATCATAAATCATATTTATAACAACCACAATACATAAGGAGCCTGTACCCTCACCCACAGTCACTTAAAGGTGAACGAACATCCAATACTTCCAACAGCTAGGTGCAGGCAAAAAATTCCAACGATGAAGTCTTGTGCGGAGAACAACGCTCCTAAAGGTTAAATTCCAAGTAGAAAAGTCTCCCACGGAGACCGAAGGTCCTAAAGGTTTAATTCCAAGTAGAAAAGTCTTCCACGGAGACCGAAGGTCCTAAAGGTTTAATTCCACGTAGAAAAGTCTTCCACGGAGACCGAAGGTCCTAAAGGTTAAATCTCAAGTAGAAAAGTCTTCCACGGAGACCGAAGCTCCTAAAAGCTTAATTCCAAGTAGAAAAGTCTTCCACGGAGACCGAAGCTCCTAAAGGTTAAATTTCAAGTAGAAAAGTCTCCCACGGAGACCGAAGCTCCTAAAGGTTTAATTCCACGTAGAAAAGTCTTCCACGGAGACCGAAGCTCCTAAAGGTTAAATTTCAAGTAGAATAGTCTCCCACAGAGACCGAAGCTCTAAAGGTTTAATTCCACGTAGAAAAGTCTTCCACAGAGACCGAAGCTCCTAAAGGTTAAATTCCACGTAGAAAAGTCTTCCACGGAGACCGAAGCTCCCAAAGGCTTAATTCCAAGTAGAAAAGTCTCCCACGGAGACCGAAGCTCCCAAAGGTTTAATTCCACGTAGAAAAGTCTTCCACGGAGACCGAAGCTCCTAAAGGTTTAATTCCACGTAGAAAAGTCTTCCACGGAGACCGAAGCTCCTAAAGGTTTAATTCCACGTAGAAAAGTCTTCCACGGAGACCGAAGGTCCTAAAGGTTTAATTCCACGTAGAAAAGTCTTCCACGGAGACCGCAGCTCCCAAAGGCTTAATTCCAAGTAGAAAAGTCTTCCACGGAGACCGAAGGTCCTAAAGGTTTAATTCCACGTAGAAAAGTCTTCCACGGAGACCGAAGCTCCCAAAGGCTTAATTCCAAGTAGAAAAGTCTTCCACGGAGACCGAAGCTCCTAAAGGTTAAATTCCAAGTAGAAAAGTCTTCCACGGAGACCGAAGGTCCTAAAGGTTTAATTCCACGTAGAAAAGTCTTCCACGGAGACCGAAGCTCCCAAAGGCTTAATTCCAAGTAGAAAAGTCTTCCACGGAGACCGAAGCTCCCAAAGGCTTAATTCCAAGTAGAAAAGTCTTCCACGGAGACCAAAGCTCCTAAAGGTTAAATTCCAAGTAGAAAAGTCTTCCACAGAGACCGAAGCTCCCAAAGGTTAAATTCCAAGTAGAAAAGTCTTCCACGGAGACCGAAGCTCCCAAAGGCTTAATTCCAAGTAGAAAAGTCTTCCACGGAGACCGAAGCTCCCAAAGGCTTAATTCCAAGTAGAAAAGTCTCCCACGGAGACCGAAGCTCCCAAAGGCTTAATTCCAAGTAGCAAAGTCTTCCACGGAGACCGAAGCTCCGAAAGGCTTAATTCCAAGTAGAAAAGTCTTCCACGGAGACCAAAGGTCCTAAAGGTTTCTTTGTCGTGCAACCAGGCACAGGAAGTAATACACTACACGGCAGTACTCTAGGCCACGTTTCGCATTCGCTTCTACGAGTTTTCAGTAAAGCCATAATATCTCATTTTAAATGCTGATGTTTAGTAGTCATTTTCACATACACGGTAAGGTCAATTTTAAGGAAATTGGCCTTCCCATGTGAAAATGACTACTATGCTTTTGAAATATATGTATGGTGTATAACATCTGAGGCTGGTTTTCCATGGAGGTTTTTTGTAACCTATTTTCCTGCTCCATTATCCGCGTAGCTCTTTGTTGGTCGCTAAATCCCCAGGTGGGGGCAGGGGATCCCCCAGTTTGGAGGCCCTCCCCCCGCTTCAGGGTCATCAGAAAAAGGTGGGGGAGGGTAATGTTTGCTGGGCACTCATTATTTCCTAGGGAGACTGATTCCCATAGGGTATAATGGAAAATTGATCCATAGGTACCTGGGGCTCGGGGGGGGGGCTGTTTTTTTAAGATAGCTAGATAGATGATAGATAGATTGATAATGATGATGAAGAAGATAGATGATAGATAGATAGATAGATAGATAGATAGATAGATAGATAGATAGATAGATAGATAGATAGATAGATAGATAGATAGATAGATAGATAGATGGATGCACCACATTTCCAGCATAGCATCTGGTGCCTCTCCTCAAAACACCCCCAAGTTTGAAAAAGATTGGGCCAGGGGGTCCCATTCTGTGAGCCCCAAAAGAAGATGCCCCTATCCTTTATTATTTCCAATGGAGGGAATGCATTGAAAAGGTGTGAGGTCCCTTTGAATGTGATGGCTGGAACTCCCTTTGGAGTTCAATTGTGCTTGTCACAACCTTGCTTCTGGCTCCACCCCCAAAGTTCCCAGATATTTCTTGAATTGGACCTGGCAACCCTCATCCAAATGGCTCCACTTCGTACTTTGTTCAGTACTGAACCGAGCTGAGTGAACCATTCATGCTCTAAAGCAGGGGAGTCAAACTCATTTGTCATGAGGGCCAGATCCAACATAAACGTGACCCTGTCGGACCGGGCCGCGTGTGCCATAAAATGTAATGCCAGGTAGCAGAGATATAAACTTTATAAAGGACACAAAAGCATTTGAAGATTTTTAAAAAAAAACTTAAAATAAAACATGCTTAAATCATTAGAGCATCGCTGTTCTGAAAGGTGCTTTCCTTCTTTTCCCAGGGGGCCAAGAGGGAGGGGAAACCTCAGCTAATAGAAGGAAAAGGGGCTTGGCTTAGTAGCTCTGTTGTACGATTAAGAGAGACTGGCAAAGCAAGCTCTCCCTCCTGCCCCTTCCTCCCTAAGGGAGGAGCATGAGCCAATGGAGAAAATAGAGACTTTGCTCTGTAGCTTGTGTGTGATTGAGCAAGCCTGGTAAGGCAAGCTGAGATGCAGAAGGAAGCAAGAGAGAGGAAGAAGGAAGCAGATGACAGCCAGTTGCTCAGGGGCCTGATAGGAGCCCTTTAGGGGCCTGATTTGGCCCCCGGTCCACGTTTGACACTTCTGCTAACTCTGCAGGGTCTCCTAAATTCTTCCAGGATCAGAGCAGCAGTCCAACTAGCTCAGCCCAGCCAAAAGGTCCATTTAAGCTTTAGAGAACTCTACAGCAGTGGTCCCCAACCTTTTCGGCACCAGGGACCAGCAGGGTGGGGGAAACACAGGGTGGGGGACTGAATTCGGCCTCCCCCCACCCTGCGCCGCGCAGCCTCGCTGATCCCCTATCCCTGCCCCATACCCTCCTCCTGTGTCACCTCCTCCTCCCTCCATGTTTATTATGCTAAGCCAGGGAACGGCTCTTTAAAAGCCCACCTCCCCCCCCCCCCCCGCAGCAGCAGCGGTGAGCCATCTGCTAAACAAGCGTCGCTGATAGGAGCCCTCCAGGGGCCTGATTTGGCCCCTGGTCCACGTTTGACACTTCTGTTAACTCTGCAGGGTCTCCTAAATTTTTCCAGGATCAGAGCAGCAGTCCATCTAGCTGAGCCCAGCCAAAAGGTCCATTTAAGCAGCGCGGATTATTCAGCTGTCGCTCACTGATGCTGCCAGTTTCCCCCGCGGATCAGCTGCTGCTGCAGGGGAGGGAGGTGAGCTTTTAAAGAGCCAGGAAGGCGTTTTCCCTGGCTTAACCTAATAAACACAGAAGGAGGAGGAGGCGATGCGGGTGGGGGAGGAGGCGGCACGGGAGGAATCTGGCGAGGGGCTGTGGGGCATTGCGGGGGTGCGGGCAGCTCGACTGGCGGCCCAGTTGCTGATGGCCCATGGACCGGTACCGGTCCAGGGCCCGGTGGTTGGGGACCGCTGCTCTACAGGGTCTCTTTATACAAGGTATGAACAGTAGTCTGACTGGCTCAGCTAAGTACTGGTTCAACGCTGAGCCAAACCGAATGGTCCATTAAAGCTCTAAGGCAGGGGTGTCAACCTCATTTTTTTTCTGAGGGCTAGATCTGACATAAATGAGACCTTGTCAGGCCAGGTCAGGTGTGTCTAGGGTTGCCAATCCCCAGGTGGGGGCAGGGGAATCCCCTTTCAGGGTCATCAGAAATTGGGGGGGGGGGATGTCTGCTGGACACTTCATTATTCCCTATGGAGACTGATTCTCATAGGGTACAGTGGAGAATTGATCCATGGGTATCTGGGGCTCTGCGGGACTGTTTTTTGAAATAGAGGCACCGCATTTGCAGCCCAGCATCCAATGCCTCTCCTCAAAAGATCCTCCCAAGTTTCAAAACGATTGGACTTGGGGGGGGGGACTGTTTTTTTAGATAAATGCACCACATTTTCAGCATAGCGTCTGGCGCCTCTCCTCAAAACACCCCCCAAGTTTGAAAAAGATTGGGCCAGGGGGTTCAATTCTGTGAGCCCCAAAAGAAGATGTCCCTATTCTTCATTATTTCCAAATGGATGGAAGGCATTTAAAAGGTGTGCGGTCCCTTTAAATGTGATGGCCAGATCTCCCTTTGGAGTTCAATTATGCTTGTCACAACTTTTTCCAGGCTCCGCCCCCAATGTCTCCTGACTCCACCTCCAACGTCTTCAGGTATTTCTTGAATGGGACCTGGCAACCCTATGGGTGACATAAAATGTAATGCCGGGGGAGGAGAGGGGAGAAGATCTTCCTTCTGCTTCTGCAGCTATGGTTGCAGAAGCACAAGGCAAGCCCAACCGACAGTCAAAGGGCGTTTTTACACTGACAGTTTGTGACTATCACTGCATTGGAAACTCACCTTTTACATTACCTAACATTCTCACAACTGTTTTGCATCATTGCCGCCCGAAACGTCTACATTTGTTTCGGTGAGATGGGTTCCGGCGCTGCTGCAGCAACGTTTTTCTCAAAACTAGTTTTGATCCGGTCATTTCTCTACAGGCGTTTCAAACTTGTATTGTAGAAGTTTCCATGGGTTTTAAAAGACTCCTCCGAAAGCCACCACAAGGTGCAGTGATTTGCATGAGAACTGACAGCGCTTGCAATTTTTACATATCATTGCTTGCCTCATCTTGTAATTTAAATTTGTATTGTTTTTGCAGTGTTGACGCCATTTCCGAGCAATTGCATACATTTAACTAAGCACTGGTATTCCGGCTGCCCTCTGATAAGAGACCCCCCCCACCCCCGAAATTGAAACACTTTCAGCAGGCAATATAGAAATTTGGCTACGCAAAATGAGCAGAGCGAATCCACCAATGTAAACGGAAAATAATTAATGTGGAACGGTGGCAGGAGATTTGAAGACTCTAAAACTCTGGATCAAACTGAATGCAAAAACATCCAAAGAGTTGCATCAAGGCTGCAGAAGCAAGAGGAGAGCCCAGCTGGCCCGTGCCCCTCCATGAGGCCAGATCCAAGCGACAAGAACATCTTATAGGTCGTTTATGCGGACCTATGAGATGGCAGTCTGAGCCCCAAAGAAAACGACCCGGATTGCGTCCGCGCCTTCGCACCCTGCAAAATTATTTCGTATCATTCGGTCACTGGCAACCTTACCGCAAGGTAGACCAAATGTCAGGGGATTGGAAATCGGCAGTGAGGCTTTTGCAAGCTTTTTCGCAGCTAAGGTCTCGTCGCCCCGACACGACTTCCCCGCCACAATTGATGCAGTGAAAGAACTCAATGTACCGAGCGTGTCTTCTGGTCCGTTTTTTGATTCCTTCCCTCCACTTCTGTTTGACACCCCTGCTCTAAGGAATTCTGCAGGGTCTCTTTAATTTATGCAAGGTCAGAACGGCAATCCAACTAACTCAACTCGGTTATCGGTTCAATACTGAGCCGCGCTGAATGGTCCATGGAGTTGTAGAGGACTTCGTTGGGGGTGTCAACTTTTCTCAGTTACACAAATATAGAACCAGAGGCAGGGGTGAAATTCTAGCAGGAGCTCCTATGCATATTAGGCCACACACCCCTGATGTAGCCAATCCTCCGAGAGCTTACAAAAAAGAGCCTTGTAAACTCTCAAGAGGATTGGCTGCCTCAGGGGTGTGTGGCCTAATATGCAAAGGAGCTCATGCTAGAACTCCACCCCTGACCAGAGGTGTTTAAGCTCAGGGGTGGCCAAACTTGCTTAATGGAACACAGAATAATTGTCAGTTATTTGAGAGCTGCAAGACATGAACATCAGATGTTTGAGAGCCACAAGACAGGAAGGAAGGCAGGCAAACGGATGGGGGAGGGAGAGGGGGGAAAGCAACTTTAAATGCATTCTCCAAGCCACCAGCTGGCTTGGCTTGGAGAAGTGATTTAAAGACACAAGTGCCTTCTCCAAACTGGCCAACATGGTAGTGGGGGCTTTGAGAGCCACAAAATAGTGGGGGGCACAGTTTGGCCACCCCGGTATTAAGTTCAACCTTAAAACTGGGGCCTTCTTCCTTTAAAAAGATGTTCTCTACTACTGAGCGCCATAGTTCCTCCCCAAGGGTAAATGACTCTATTGCTCCAAGAAGATATGCAGGCAGCCATGTTGGTCTGAAGCAGTAGACTAATTGCATTATCGCTCCAAATGAGCCCCAAACAAGCTCCTGCAAAAAATAATAATAATAAACATGTCTGGATTGTTGGGGAGGGACGGTGGCTCAGTGGTAGAGCATCTGCTTGGTAAGCAGAAGGTCCCAAGTTCAATCCCCGGCATCTCCAACTAAAAAGGGTCCAGGCGAGTAGGTATGAAAAACCTCAGCTTGAGACCCTGGAGAGCCACTGCCAGTCTGAGTAGACAATACTGACTTTGATGGACCCAGGGTCTGATTCAGTATAAGGCAGCTTCATACGTTCATATGTTGCCGGTTTTGTTTTAAATTTTCTTGCACTCAACTGAAGATAGCCTGCTGACCCTGATGGAACAAAAAAAAAGAGTAAAGATAGTCCCCTGTGCAAGCCAGGGTGACGCTGCTTTCAAGTTTTCATGGCAGACTTTTTACAGGGGTGGTTTGCCATTGCCTTCCCCAGTCCTCTACACTTTCCCCCCAGCAATCTGGATACTCATTTTACTGACCTCGGAAGGATGGAAGGCTGAATCAACCTGGAGCCGGCTACCTGAACCCAGCTTCTGCCGGGATCGAACTCAGGTCGTGAGCAGAGCTTAGGACTGCAGTACTGCAGGTTTAGCACTCTGCGCCACGGTGCTTTTGATGGAATAAAACAACCCCTTAAAAAGAATGGCAGATTTTAGAAAAAAGATCCCTTTCAGAGAGATAAATTGTAGCCTACTGATTTGCGTTTGCTCCATATTGTGCAAATACCCCATTTTTCCACGATAAGAAGAATTGCAGATTTATACCCTGCCCTCTCTGAATCAGAGACTCAGAGAGGCTTACAATCTCCTATGTCTTCTCCCCCCACAACAGACACCCTGTGAGATGGGTGGGGCTGAGAGGGCTCTCACAGCAGCTGCCCTTTCAAGGACAACCTCTGCCAGAGCTATGGCTGACCCAAGGCCATGCTAGCAGGTGCAGGTGGAGGAGTGGGGAATCAAACCCGGTTCTTCCAGATAAGAGTCCACACACTTAACCACAGCACCAAACTGGCTCTTGCCAATAATTACTGGCAAGTCGCTGCCTTAAAAAAAAAAAAAAAAGACCCAGTCGGAGGCAAACGTTATTCACACACTAGTTATTTCTCTCCGCTCCCCAACAACACCCTCCCCAGACAAAAATACCAAACACATTCAATCACGCCTGCAAATATTAGCTTTAATCTTAAGTAAAAGCACAAATCTTACTATCGCTATTGGGATAGTTTAAACACTTTGGCATGCTTCCCGGATAAACCACTGCAAGTTCTGGAGAGGAAGAGAAAAGGCAGCCGTTCAAACTTCGCCGGTTCCAGCAAAGCTAGTCGGATCACTTACGAAACGAAAAAAAAAAAGAAAAAGGTCACACTTAGTGTTAGAAAAACATTCGTAACAAATAGAAGGGATGACCGTGACTTTTGCAATGAAAAGGAAGTGGGCTTTAGACAGATGTCCCGGAAGAAACGAAGTCCACACAGAGACATTTCAATTATTTTGCATCTTATGCTCCGTTCCAAAAGCTAAAGGACTTGGCACTGTCTCCTATTCTATCCTCACAACCACTGTGTGAGGTAGGCTAAGCTGAGACACAGTGAGTCTCTGATCATCTAACACAGTAATCCTCTGATCATCTAACAAGCTTTATTGTGAGGGATGGCGGCTCAGTGGTAGAGCATCTGCTTGGTAAGCAGAAGGTCCCAGGTTCAATCCCCGGCATCTCCAACTAAAAAGGGTCCAGGCAAATAGGCGTGAAAAAACCTCAGCTGTTGAGACCCTGGAGAGCCGCTGCCAGTCTGAGGAGACAATACCGACTTTGATGGACCCAGGGTCTGATTCAGTATAAGGCAGCTTCATATGTTCATAATTGACTGAGCAAAGGTTGAGAAGAAGGAGGAGGAGGAGAAGGAGGAGGAGGAGGAAGAAGAGATGATATTGGATTTATACCCTGCCCGTCACTCTGCATCTCAGAGTGGCTTACATTCTCTTTTACCTTCCCTCCCCCACAACAGACACCCTCTGTGAGGTAGGTGGGGCTGAGAGAGCTCTTACACAGCAGCTGCCCTTTCAAGGACAACTCCTACGTCAGCTATGGCTGACCCAAGGTCATTCCAGCAGCTGCAAGTGGAGGAGTGGGGAATCAAACCTGGTTCTCCCAGATAAGAGTCCGCACACGTAACCACTACACCAAACTGGCTTTCGAGGCCTTTAAGACCTGTCTGCCTTTTAACGCCCACCACCACTGGATCTACTGATGGTGCACGTTATGCCAAGTGACAGAAATCCAGCGAATCCACTTACCAGCAATTGTTAAAACTTAAAACAGCAGACGAGAAAAAGAAATCCGACATGTGCCATTAGCTTTCAAAGCCCAATAATTTACTCCATTTCATTCTCACTTCTATCGCTTTCTGGATATGACAAGACCGATCGTGGCTGGTTTGGTTTTTTTTTTTTTTTTTAAAAACAGTCTAACACAAGGCCCATGACTCAACTGTTCCTGACGGTTATTGGCAAGTCTCAAGAACCACCAACTGCTTTCAATATGTGACCCGATTTCACCCTCGTTTCCACCCTTTATGAGCAAGCAGAGCGAGAGATAGAGATAGAAAGCATGGGCCAAGCACCAGGTGGGAAAGCCAAGGGTCAACATCCGGATAAATCATCTCCATCATTGAGGGACCATCTCCTCCCCCATCCTGGTGCTCCTCCACACAGCTAAACAAAGAAAGGCAGAAGCTCACACATGGACGCATACCACAGGCTTTTACGGAATCCCACCAAGATTCCATCAAGGACAGTATTGTCTACTGTGATGGGCACAGGGTTGCCAACGAAATGCCGTCGCCGGAAGTGACGTCATCAAACTGGCAGCGTGCACGCGGGCCGCTCTAGGCATTTCTGGGAAAACTCTATGGTACCTATTGTACCATAGAGTTTTACCTCCCAAATGGCTAGAGCATCTGGGAAAACCATAAGAGTTTTCCTGGAGACGCCTAGAGTGGCCTGCGTGTGCGCTGACATTTTGATGATGTCACTTCCGGGTGACATTATCACGCCAGCAACACAGGGGGACCTTCCCCCTGCCGGCCCAACGTGGGCCGGCCGGTTGGGAACCTCCCGGCTGAGGGATTCCCCTCCTGGACCAGGGGCTTGGTAGCCCTAGATGGGCAGCAGCTTTCCAAGGTTTCAGGTTGAGGTCTTTCACATCACCTACTGCCTGATCCAAGTGGCAGCCGTGTTGGTCTGAAGCAGTAGAACAAAGTAGGAGCCAAGTGGCACCTTTAAGACTTTGTTGGTCTTAAAGGTGACATTTGACTCCTACTTTGGTCCATCAAGGCCAGTATTGTCTACTCAGACTGGCAGCAGCTCTCCAGGGTCTCAGGAAGAGGTCTTCCACATCACCTGCTGCCTTGTCCTGTTGACTGGGTATGCTGGGAACTGAACCTGGGACCTTCTGCATTCCAAGCAGACGTTCTAGCAGTGAGCCACAGCTCCTCTCCTGAATGGAATTCCCATGTGAAGCTGCCTTATACTGAATCAGACCCTTGACCCACCAAGATCAGTACTGTCTACTCAGGCTTGATTCCCCACTCCTCCACTTGCACCTGCTGGAATGGCCTTGGGTCAGCCATAGCTCTCGCAGGAGTTGTCCTTGAAAGGGCAGCTGCCGTGAGAGCCCTCTTAGCCCCACCCACCTCACAGGGTGTCTGTTGTGGGGGGAGAAGATATAGGAGATTGTAAGCCGCTCTGAGTCTCTGATTCAGAGAGAAGGGAGGGGTACAAATCTGCAATTCTTCTTTTTTTGAGCAGGAATGCACAGGAATGCGGTTCCAGCTGGCTTGACATCTGGGGGCGTGGCTTAATATGCAAATGAGGCCTTGCTGGGCTTCTTCTCCCAAAAAACGCCCTGCCAGTGGCAAAGAGCGAAGCACTATGAGTATTGCCACTTTTAAGCAGGCAAATTATAGTCTAACTCCTCAGAACGCAAAAAAAAGGCAGAATCAGGAGGACCCTGAGGGCTAAGCCCACCGGTGAAACCACAAGAAGCATTTTCTGTTCTTAGGTCATATAACGTTGGGAAGACCAAGTCTCAACTTTGTTTCTAAAGAAGCAGTCAGGGTCAGTTGGCTGATCTTGCTGTGAAGGCACTGGTTGGGAAATACGTGGCGATTTCGGAGGCGGAGCCTGAAGCTGGTGGAGTTTGAGGAGGGGAGGACCTTCATGACATGGGATCCACCTTCCAGAGCAGCCATTTTCTCCCGGTGAACTGAACCCAGTCACTTGGAGATCAGTTGTAATCAGTGTCCCCTCTAAGCTGAGTTAACGTGAGCTAGCTTATAGGTTTTTTTAGCCTCCAGCTCACACATTTTTGTCTTTGCTCAGGAAGAATGACCCCAGAGCACAATAAGTTATGCAGCCACTCACAACTTTAATTGCAGTAGCTCACAAAGTAGAATTTTTGCCCACAAGACTCCGCAGCTTAGAGGGAACACTGGTTGTAATCAGGTCTCAGATTCAGCGGGAGCTCACAAGAGCACAGCTCCTGAACCTTTCTGAGAGTTCCACCCCCTTGTCCATTGAATAGCATGTGCAGCTGCATAACAATCCCTGAATGAACTCCACCATCTATTTTTCTACAAAACAACCCCTGGTTGTAATCGCCAGAGCTCTCCAGTTGCCGCGTGGAGGTTGGCAACCCTAGAAGGCAGTAGCAAACTTGCCTGCAAGCCCCCTCTCCCCTTCTCCCATCTGATCTTTTAAGTGGCCACGTCAGGAACTGAACCTGGGATGTTCCGCCTGCAAAACACGGGGCCTTATCACTCAGCCGGTAGCTTAACGCCACGACTGCAGCACGACGCGAGACAGAGAAATGCTTTATATTTACATTATTATTGCGGCGGAAACAACTTATCCTTCATTTATTAATGCAGGAGCCCTTTCCTCCGCAAATGCATATTTTTTTTTACGAAACTGAAGAGCAATTTATTTCATTTAGATTTATTCTATTATTCATATTCAGCAGCAAAAAAAAGCCTGAAGGTGGCTCACACTACCACTTCCCCTCCCCTTTAAGAAACAAAACGTTAACACAGTCAAATCAGAGAAGGATTAAAAAAAAAAACAAAAAAGCGTTGCAACTTATCAGCCAAAATATTTCCAGGAAGAAGCTGGCAAAGTGGCTCCGTTTTAGCCGCCCTCCCTAACCTGCCAAGAATTCTGAAGATCCCCTAACAGGGCTGGAGGGAGGGAGGGAGGGTTGCCAAGTTCAATTCAAGAAATATCTGGGGATTTGAAGGGTGGAGCCAGGAGACTTTGGCGGTGGAGCCAGGAGCAGGGGTGTGACAAGCACAACTGAACTCCAAAGGGAGCTCTGGCCGTCATATTTAAAGGAACAACACACCTTTTAAATACCGTCCCTCCATTGGAAATAATGAAGGATAGGGGCACCTTCTTTGGGGGCTCATAGAATTGGACCCCCTGGTCCAATGTTATTACAACTTGGAGAGCGTTTTGAAGAGGGGCACTGGATGCTATGCTGCAAATTTGGTGCCTCTGCCTCAAACAAACAGCTCCCTAGAGCCCCAAATACCTGCAGATCTTTTCTCCGTTATACACTACGGGAATCCATAGGAAATAAGGACGTGTCCAGCAGACATTTCCCTCTCCCCACTGCCCCTCACCATGCGCTTTCTGATTATCCTAGGGTTGACAAGTCCAATTCAAGAAATATCTGCGACTCTGGGGTGGAGCCAGGGGACTTTGGGGGTGGAGCCAGGAGACATGGAGGTGGAGCCAGGAGACTTTGGGAGTGGAGTCACTCTTCACTTTGAGGCTGGCATCCATACAATCAAGAATAAAAACACCCAGTTTTAAACTAAGGTCATCAGAAATATCCAAACCACCATCACAGACCAAAAAAACTATTTACTCCAGATCAGATAAGATGTTGTAGAAAGCAAGATCCAGCTACGGGAGGGGAGGGGAAACTAGCCTTCCATGGCAAACTAGGCCAGGGGTGCCAAATATGCCGCCTGGGGGCCAAATCAGGACCCTGGAGGGCTCCTCTCAGGCCCCTAAGCAACTGGCTGTCCTCTGCTTCCTTCTGCATCACAGCTTGCTTTGCCAGGCTTGCTCAGTCGCACAGGAGCTACAGCCTCTATTTTCTCAATTTGCTGAGGTTCCTCCCTTGGGGACGATGGGTGGGAGGGAGAGCTCGCTTTGCCAGGCTCCCTCAATTGCACAGCAGAGCTACTGAGTCAAGCCTTTTGTTCCTTCTATTGGCTGAAGCTCCTCCCCGTCCTGGTCCCCTGGGGAAGGGAGGGAAAGAGCCAGAGCAAGGGTGGCCAAACTGCGGCTCGGGAGCCACATGTGGCTCTTTCACACATATTGTGCGGCTCTTGAAGCCCCCACCATCCCATTGGCTGACTTGGAGAAGGCATTTGTCTCTAAGTCGCTTCGCCAAGCCAGCCAACAGCTTGGAGAATACATTTAAAGTTAAAGTTGCTTTCTTTCAACCTCTCTCTCCCTCTCCCCATCCATTTCCTTCCTTCCTTGCTTGTTTCCTTCCTTCCTGTCTTGCAGCTCTCAAGCATCTGATATTCGTCTCTTGTGGCTCTCAGACAGCTGACATTTATTCGATGTGGCTCTCACAAGCAAGTTTGGCCATCCCTGAGCCATAGCTTCCTTTGCCCTGTTCTGGGGATCCCATGGGAGAGATGTGAAGAAAGCACCATTAAGACCAATGAGTGCTAATGTTCTCAGCATGTTTTATTGAAAGTTATTTTTTTTAAAATATATATATATTTCATTGTGTTTCTCTGTGCCCTTTATAAAGTTTGCTATCTGCCATTACATTTCATGACATACATGGCCCGGCTCAACAAGGTCTCATTTGTGACAGATCCGGCCCTCATAACAAATGAGTTTGACACCCCTGAACTATGCCATTCTGATTAGGCCATTCTAGACCCATTATCTCCATTTTCTCACTTGCAAGTTCTCTCTCTTAAGCATTCTTCGCCTGCTTCAGCAGGGAGGGCGGGATACATATCGAATAAACCAAACTAAACTATTCAGCTTGTGAAACGACCAAGCTCCCAAGTCAGGAAGGAAAAGGAAAGGTCCCCTGTGCAAGCACCAGTCATTACCAACTCTGGGGTGACATTGCTTTCAAAACCTTTTTCACGGCAGACTTTTTTACGGGGTGGTTTGCCCTTGCCTTCCCCAGTCCTCTACGCTTTCCCCCCAGCAAGCTGGGGACTCACTTGACCGACCTCGGAAGGATGGAAGGCTGAGACGACCTCGAGCCGGCTACCTGAAAACCCAGCTTCCGCCAGGGATCGAACTCAGGTCGTGAGCAGAACTTAGGACTGCAGTACTGAAGCTTTAACACTCTGCGCCACGGGGCTCTCTTCCCAAGTCAGAATGAGCCATAAAAGCTATCAACAGCTGGCAGGCTGCAGGACAGGGCCTCTTGACCCAAAAACTAGTCATGGCAGGAGCGAGGAACCAAACACCAAAGACGCAAAAGAACGACACAACAGTGTCGTTTTGCACAAAGATTAATTTCTTATGGCTTCCTGTCATCCAGATGACTCGAGAAGGACCCTGGAGCAAGGCTGGAACACACCCGGCTCCAATCAAACCAAGTTTTCTCCCCTTCCATTTTTCTCTAGGAGCTCACGGCAACGTTTCCAGGCCGACTACCGAAAGTTCCCTTCGCCCATTCTGGATTTGGCTCGACCACAGAATGACCATGACCTGCGCAAGGAAACAAATAAGCTTCGTTGCACGGCTGCCCGAAGAGCGTGCGAACATTGGCGAGCAAATGGTTCGCCACAAAAATATTCCAGAATAATAAATTTTCAGCGACATTGGTCTGGAATTTATAGCTCTCTAGGTTTACCGCTGGCACAAATTAAAACTTCTTTTTTCTCTCCCCCCCACTGGCCTCCCTTGTTTTTCAAGGCACAACTGCGGCTCGTAAATCAATATAGCCTAAACACTGCTGAACTTCGTAACTAGATAGGAGGATTTTTATTGGCATGTGGGCTGGTACGGTTACCATGAAAATAAGGTTCAAGAGGAAAACAGGCCCTGACATTTCCAGAAGTAATTGTACTCCCGATCAGATAAAACGTTATGGGAAAAGAGAGATCCAGAGAGAGAAAAAACAAACTAGCCCATCCGTGGCAAGATCACTTCCCGAAAGGATCCCTATGAGAAATCTAAAAACCAGGGTCAGGAGGATAAGCAGGGGTGGCCAACGGTAGCTCTCCAGATGTTTTTTTGCCTACAACTCCCATCAGCCCCAGCCAGTATGGCCGATGCCTGGGGCTGATGGGAGTTGTAGGCAAAAAACATCTGGAGAGCTACCATTGGCCACCCCTGGGATACAGAATGATTCATTAAAGCCAGTATTCCCGTCCCGCCAGTGTTCCCTCGAAGCTGATTTATAGTGTGAGCTAGCTCACGGGGGGGGTGTATTAAGCCTCCGGCTCACACATTTTCGTCTTAGCTCAGGAAAACGGGCCCCAGAACAAGGCCTTTTTTTGTAGCAGGAACTCCTTTGCATATTAGGCCACACACTCTCGATATAGGCAATCCTCCAAAAGCTAACAGAGCTCTTAGTACAGGGCCTACTGTAAGCTCTTGGAGGATTGGCTACATCAGGGGGGTGTGGCCTAATAGGCAAAGGAGGTCCTGCTAGAATTCCTTACAGGGCTCTTCATACAGGGCCTACTGTAAGCTCTTGAAGGATTGGCTACATCAAGGGGGTATGGCCTAATATGCAAAGGAGTTCCTGCTACAAAAAATGCCCTGCCCAGGGCAAACTAATTTATGCAGCCACTCACAACTTTAATGCCAGTAGCTCACAAACCAGAATTTTTCCTCACAAAGACTCCACAGCTTAGAGGGAGTACTGCTCCCCACCAGGGCTTTTTTTGTAGGAGGATAAGGGCACCTTTTTTGGGGGGGGGGGGGTTATAGAACCGGACCCCCTAGTCCAATCTTTTTGAATTGTGGAGGGTGTTTTGAATTGTGGAGAGCCAGTTTGGTGTAGTGGTGAAGTGTGCGGACTCTTATCTGGGAGAACTGGGTTTGATTCCCCACTCCTCCACTTGCAGCTACTGGAATGACCTTGGGTTAGCCATAGCTCTGGCAGAGGTTGTCCTTGAAAGGGCAGCTGCTGTGAGAGCCCTCTCCAGCCCCACCCACCTCACAGGCTGTCTGTTGTGGGGGAGGAAGGTAAAGGAGATTGTGAGCCATTCTGAGACTCTTCGGAGTGGAGGGCGGGATATAAATCCAATATCTTCATCTACCTCACAGGGTGTCTGTTGTGGGGGGGGGGAAGGTAAAGGAGATTGTGAGCCGCTCTGAGACTCTTCGGAGTGGAGGGCGGGATATAAATTCAATATCTTCATCTACCTCACAGGGTGTCTGTTGTGGGGGGGGGGGAGGTAAAGGTGATTGTGAGCCGCTCTGAGACTCTTCGGAGTGGAGGGCTGGATATAAATCCAATATCTTCATCTACCTCACAGGGTGTCTGTTGTGGGGCGGGGGGGGAGGTAAAGGAGATTGTGAGCCACTCTGAGACTCTTCGGAGTGGAGGGTGGGATATAAATCCAATATCTTCATCTACCTCACAGGGTGTCTGTTGTGGGGGGGGGGGAGGTAAAGGTGATTGTGAGCCGCTCTGAGACTCTTCGGAGTGGAGGGTGGGATATAAATCCAATATCTTCATCTACCTCACAGGGTGTCTGTTGTGGGGGAGGAAGGTAAAGGAGGTTGTAAGCCGCTCTGAAACTCTTCGGAGTAGAGGGAGGGATATAAATCCAACATCATCTTCTTCTTCTTGAGGAGAGGTACTGGATGCTATTCTGCAAATTTGGTGCTTTTAACTGATGTATTTTGTTTATTGCTCACTTTGTTTATTGCTCACTTTGTTTTATTTTAAACTTTCAATGTACCTCTATCTTTGATACGCCAATAAAGATTATCTATCTATAAGGTTTGTACTATCATATAACGACTAGTAACTATGCAACAATTAAAGACTAATAACTATGAGAATTGTGATTATATAATATTGAGTATTAATCGATATTAAACCCTCTTCTTAACTATTTTGAGTTGAGACTTACTATTTGGCTGTCTGTGTGATGCTATCGCTTGATGTCTATCCATAAGCCTGGATGAAGAATCCTGCAGCCAATTCCCGCAACTGCTTCAGGATAGACGTGGCTGACTGCACAGATGCAAAAGCCATTCCTCCACAGGTTTCACTTAAAGGAATTTATCCTACTGTGCACGCACAAAGAGCTGAGGAGCCTCCACATCTGTGCACGACAAATAATAGGCCGGTCATGACCCAACCATGAGTTTCCCTGGGTGACAAAGAAAATGTAGCTTGTGGACCGTTCAACTGCAAAAGCAGCAAACCGGTTACGCATTACCAAGGCACGACTGGGCCATCGCCATCGAGCAAAAGCAGGCACTGTGCAGGTCGCAAAGCTCTCAGTGTACCGTTTGAAATGGATTTCAATAAAACACTGGCACAGCCTGCTCAGGCGCTCACCTCGCATGTAAGCAAGGGCATTCAATCAAGGAAAGTTCACTCGGCAATCATGCTCATGGTGAAGTTCTCAGCATCTCCGCTTCTTTAGTCAGCTTACAATATCTTTGGCGCTAATGATAAAAAGTTTGCAGGTCTTTGAGTTCAGCGGGCACATGGCTTCCTCCGCCGCATTCTCCTTTCTCCCCCAAGGACAGTCCCCATTTGGGACAGTCCACAGTTCCCAGCAAAAAAGGAGGTTACTAGGAAAAAGAGGCTGAGTCAACAGTCCTCTCGCACTCCACTTTTTCTTGGGATGCCAGCCTCCAGGTATGGCCTGGGGATCCCCTGGAATTACAGCTCATCTCCAGACTAAAAAAAAAATCAATTCCCCTGGAGAAAATGGGTGCTTTGGAGGGCAGACTCTATGTGGTATCATGCCCCCACTGAGGTCTCCATCTTCCCCAGATTCCCCTACCCCAAGGATGGCCAAAATTGCTTAAGAGCCACAGAGAATAAATAAAGGTGAATAAAGGCGTTGGTCTTTACCTTTAAGGCCCTTTACGGTCAGGGGTCTGCATATCTTTGGGACCGTCTCTCCCCATATGAACCTCCCCCCCCCCCCGGGCTCAGAGGTCTGCTGCTCCACATCTTCTAATAGTCAATGGTCCTAAGGAGGCCCGGCTGGCTTCAACGAAAGCCAGGGCCTTTTCGGTCCAGGCCCCTACCTGGTGAAATGAGCTCCTGCTGGAGATCCAGGCCCTGCAGGACTTATCAAGGTTTCGCAGGGCCTGTAAGACGGAGCTCTTCGGCCAGGCTTTTAATTAATCCAGCGGGCGTCCTCCGAAAGTCATCACTTCCCCCAGCGTTTCGCCATGATGGTGTTAGGTTACGCTACTTGCCATCAGCCGCATGCTGTTTACTGCCTACGTCTGTAAGACTGTTTACTGCGCTGCTCCTGTTTTAGAAGGTCTGTTTTTATGATATTATTTTAACCCTTGTCATTTTATTGTTGTGAGCCGCCCTGAGCTCGCTTGTGGGATAGGACGGGGTATAAATCTAAAAATTAAATTAAATGTCAGACGTTTGAGAGTCGCAAGACAAGAATGTCAGATGCGGGAGGGAGGGAGGAAGGAAGGAAAAAAGGAAAATAGATGGGGAGAGAGGCGGAAAGAAAGCAACTTTAACCTTCAATGCCTTCCCCAAGATACCAGCTGGCTTGGCTTGGAGAAGTGATTTAAAGAGACAAGTGCCTTCTCCAAGCCAGCCAAAAGGACGGTGAGGGCATCAAGAGCCACACGATGTGTGTGAAAGAGCTACGTGTGGCTCCCGAGCCGCAGTTTGGCCACCTTTGCTATATAAAATCAAATCTCCACACTGTGATGCAACATCTGTAGCACAAGTTAACTGACAAATCAAAGCATAATTTACAAAATTATAGGGGCCCAACATCTGGACACAAACATTTTCCTCTTCCCTCTACTGCCTCCTATGTATTCAGTTTCATGCAGTATAACAGTTAGGGCAGTGGTCCCCAACCTTTTTGGCACCAGGGACCAGTTTTGTGGAAGACAATTTTTCCATGGACCGGGGGTGGGGGGGAAATGATGGCTTCAAGATGATACAACCATGTACTTTATTTCTATTACTTTGGTGTGGTGGTTAAAGCGTGCAGACTCTTTTTCTGGGAGAACCAGGTTTGATTCCCTACTTGCAGCTACTGGAATGGCCTTGGGTCAGCTATAGCTCTGGGAGAGCTGTCCTTGAAAGGGCAGCTTCTGGGAGAGCTCTCTCAGCCCCACCCACCTCACAGGGTATCTGTTGTGGGGGAGGACGGTAAAGGAGATCGTGAGCAGCTCTGAAACTCTGAGATTCAGAGAGGAGGGCAGGATATAAATCCAATGTCATCCTCTTCTTCTTACTACCACATTGTAATATATGATGAAATAATTATAATTGTAATATATAATGAAAAAAATTATACAGTTTAAGGCCCAGTTGCTAACAGGCCACAGACCAGTACCAGTCTACGGGCCAGGGGTTGGCGACTCCTGGGTTAGCGTATTAGATGAGGATCAGAGTGAGTCCTAAGAGCATAACAGAAGCCATGTTGTATCAGGCCAATGGCCCATCCAGTCCAACATTCTGTGTCACACAGTGGTCATATATATATATACACACACACACACACATATTTATATATTTATACATATTTATATATATATACACACACACATACATAAACACACACACTGTGGCTAATAGCCACTGATGGACCTCTGCTCCATATTTTTATCTAACCCCCTCTTGAAGCTGGCTATGCTTGTAGCCACCACCACCTCCTGTGGCAGTGAATTCCACATGTTAATCACCCTTTGGGTGAAGAAGTACTTCCTTTTATCCGTTTTAACCTGTCAGCTCAGCAATTTCATCGAATGCCCACGAGTTCTTGTATTGTGAGAAAGGGAGAAAAGTACTTCTTTCTCTACTTTCTCCATCCCATGCATTATCTTGTAAACCTCTATCATGTCACCCCGCAGTCGACGTTTCTCCAAGCTAAAGAGCCCCAAGCGTTTTAACCTTTCTTCATAGGGAAAGTGTTCCACTCTGCCAAGGGGAAAGTATTTGTGAGTCTCCTGCATTGTGCGGGGGGTTGAACTACGTCCCTTCCAACTACGTCCCTTCCAACTCTATGATTCTATGAAGCTCACTGGATAAACTTGGGCCATTCGCTTTCTTGCAACCTAACCTACCTTACATTTTCTTATTGAGAGAATAAAAAGAAAGACGGGAGAATAAAGGAGAAAGGGAGAACGAAATTGCAGGTTATGTTGGGTCCCCCCCTTGGGGACAAAAACGCCATCTATAACTATATTTTAAAAATGTCAGGTAGGTCATTGTTGATTCACTTTAGATTCTCTACAATAGACTTTCATGCACCATAGTAATCAATTCAGGTTTGATGCATTTCTGGCTTGCTTTGTTCCCATTTGTATCAGATCCGGTATTATAATTCAGTGGAGGCCACATACTTTTACTCCTTCTACTGAGAAGGTCTTGCAAAAAAAAAAAGAAGAAGAAGAAATAACCATGACGACACACAAGTCTATATCATTTTGTGTGCCTGCCTATCTTTCCTGGCTGTACATCGCTTGCCCAGAAAGAGAAAGAGAAAACACACAATGGTAGGAAAAGAAAACTGGAACGGACAGAGTCTGTCGTTCTAGGAATAGCCTGATTTACAAAACCACCCAAGCCTCGTAACCCTGGAAACATTTTAACGGCAACTGTTTGCCTCAAAGAGTGCATTTCAGACCGAGGAGCTACACATTGTTACTTGTAACTTTGGGCTGCAGCCCCGGTTTCCCGTATTGCAACGTATTTAAGAAACCCAAGATTTGTTCCCAAGCTGTTTCAATAAAACAATACCCAGAAGGACGCGAAGATGAAGCATCGAAGTCTAAACTGAGCAGTCTAAATTCTCATTAATGTGAGATTTTAGAGATGAAGACAACAAAAAACAGCTTTGGATACAAGTTTAAGGACAATGGGGCTCAAGGATTTTTTGGAAACAAACGATGCTCACAAAACTGTGCGTGGGAACATAGCCCAGGCTTGCATTACACTTTCAAAAAACGACAACAAACTCCACTCTGTGAAGTATTATGTAACCCCACCAAACATCTAGTCGGACCTTAAGGTTAAAATGCATCCTATTTTTAGGAAAGAAACTTTGCCCCTATGAACATAATTGCTGGAGCAACAACAATCCATGGACTGACATTCGACTGTTTAAAAAAAAAAACAGTTCACGTAAACAAGAAAATAAATACAACCAAGAACTAAAATAAAGCTGAAAAACATATGTCCTCAGGACAGACAGACAGACAGATAGATAGGTAGGTAAAGGTAGTCCCCTGTGCAAGCACCAGTCATTTCCGACTCTGGGGTGACGTTGCTTTCACAACTTTTTCATGGCAGACTTTTTACGGGGTCGTTTGCCATTGCCTTCCCCAGTCCTCTACGCTTTCCCCCCAGCAAGCTGGGGACTCATTTTACCAACCTTGGAAGGATGGAAGGCTGAGTCAACCTTGAGCCGGCTACCTGAACCCAGCTTCCGCCGGGGATTGAACTCAGGTCGTGAGCAGAGCTTAGGACTGCAGTACTGCAGCTTTAACACTCTGCACCACGGGGCTCTTAAAAGGAGCAAGGTCCCTTTAAACCACAGTTGATACATTTTTTAAAACATTCAATTGGCAAAGAAAGGAAAGGAAAAGTCCCCTGTGCAAGCACCAGTCGTTTTCGACTCTGGGGTGACTCTACTTTCACAACGTTCTCACGGCAGACTTTTTATGGGGTGGTTTGCCATTGCCTTCCCCAGTCATCTCCACTCCTCACCCCCAGCAAGCTGGGTACTCGTTTTGCCAACCTCGGAAGGATGGAAGGTTGAGTCAACCTTGATCTGGCTACCCGAACCCAGCTTCCGCAAGCAAGGATCGAACTCATATCGTGAGCAGAGAACTCAGACTGCAGTACTGCAGCTTCACCAGTCTGTGCCACGGGACGGACAGACAGACAGACAGACAGATAGATATTTCTCATTAGAAAAAGCAACAATTGTGACAGTGGAAGATAATTACACAATGCAAGTAGAAGAAAAAACCAGCAGTACAACAATGTGAAAATTGAAAAATAAAGGATTCTGCTGGACTCTAAATAATGAACACAAATATGGGAGGGCATGAAAGAGGCTCGTAGAATCACGCACAGGGTGGAGAGAGCTGACAAACAGAAATTTTTCTCCCTCTCCCAAAAGACTAGAACTCGAGGTCATCCATTGAAGCAGCTGGGCAGGAGGTTCAGGACAGACAAAAGGAAATCCTTTACAAAGTGAGTAATTCAAATGTCGGATTTGTTGCCAGAGGATGTAGCGATGGCCACAGGAATAGGCAGCTATAAAAGCTGATTAGATAGATTAATGGAAGATAAATCTGTCAGCGGCTACTAGCCCTGGTGACTGAATGGAGCCTCCATGTCCAGAGGCAGTGTGCCTCCGAACCCTAGTGCCAGTCCTATTGTTGGCCCTCCAAAGGAACCAGCTGGCCACTGTGTGAGACTGGACGATGGACTACAGCAGGGGTGGCCAAACTTGCTTAATGTAAGAGCTACAGAGAATAAATGTCAGCTGTCGGAGAGCCTCAAGACATGAATGTCAGATGTTTAAAAACCACAAGACAGGAAGGAAGGAAGGAAGGAAGGAAGGAAGGAAGGAAGGAAGGAAGGAAGGAAGGAAGGAAGGAAGGAAGGAAGGAAGGAAGGAAGGAAGGAAAATAGAAGGGGGAAGGGGAGGGAAGGAGAGGTGGAAAGAAAGCAACTTTTAACTTTAAATGCATTCTCCAAGCTGCCAGCTGTCTTGGCTTGGAGGAGTGATTTAAAGAGAGAAATGCCTTCTCCAAGCCGGCCAATGGGGTGGTGGGGACTTCGAGAGCCACACAATATGTGTGAAAGAGCCACATGCAGCTCCCAAGCCACAGTTTGGCCACCACTGGACTAGATGGACCACTGGCCTGATCCAGCAAGGTTCTTATGTTCTTATGCACACTGTTTGGTATCAGTTTTGCTTGGTCCTAATCAAAAGCAGGGCACAGCTTTCGTTCTTGTTTTAAAATGAGAAATGGGTTAGGAATGCTATTTTTCCCCCCAATGATCTTCTAGGAGACGGAGGATGTTAAAAGGCAGTTTAAAAAAAAAAAAACTCTGACTGTACTTGTTTGGTCACTGACTTCTGCAACAAACATAAAACAGGGAGGGAATCAGACAGGGGAGTTTCAGATTCAAATTCCTAATCAACCACAAAGCACTCTCCCTCCTTCTGAGTTTCCAATGACATTTTTATTGATTATTAAGCTTTGCTGCTATTAGTTTTGCTATTTACAAGCAGGGCTTTTTTTTTTTAGCAGGAGCTCCTTTGCATCCCTGATGTAGCCAATCCTCCAAGAGCTTACAGGGCTCTTCGTACAGGGCCTCCTGTAAGCTCCAGGAGGATTGGCTACATCAGGGGGTGAAGCCTAATATCCAAAGGAGGTCCTGCTAGAATTCCTCACAGGGCTCTTGGTACAGGGCCTGCTGTAAGCTCCAGGAGGATTGGCTACATCAGGGGGTGTGGCCTAATATCCAAAGGAGGTCCTGCTAGAATTCCTCACAGGGCTCTTCGTACAGGGCCTGCTGTAAGCTCCAGGAGGATTGGCTACATCAGGGGTGTGTGGCCTAGTATGCAAAGGAGGTCCTGCTAGAATTCCTTACAGGGCTCTCAGTACAGGGCCTACTGTAAGCTCCAGGAGGATTGGCTACATCAGGGGTGTGTGGCCTAATAGGCAAAGGAGGTCCTGCTAGAATTCCTTACAGGGCTCTTTGTACAGGGCCTCCTGTAAGCTCCAGGAGGATTGGCTACATCAGAGGGTGTGGCCTAATAGGCAAAGGAGGTCCTGCTAGAATTCCTTACAGGGCTCTTTGTACAGGGCCTACCGTAAGCTCCAGGAGGATTGGCTACATCAGGGGGGTGTGGCCTAATATGCAAAGGAGGTCCTGCTAGAATTCCTTACAGGGCTCTTCGTACATGGCCTGCTGTAAACTCCAGGAGGATTGGCTACATCAGGGGGGCGTGGCCTAATATGCAAAGGATGTCCTGCTAGAATTCCTTACAGGCCCACTGTAAGCTCCAAGAGGATTGGCTACATGAGGGGAGGTGTGGCCTAATATGAGTCCACTTGCGGAGAGGGCGGGATAGAAATTTAAGGTAATAAATAAATACATAATGGCGTTCCTGCTACAAAAATAGACCTGTTTACAAGAGTATATTGCATGCAGTTTTATTTTTTAAAATAATATAACTTTGATTATTAGTCATGTCAGGGGTCGCTTTGTAGGGACAATAGGTGTGGCCTAATATGCAAATAAGTTCCAGCTACAAAAAAGCCCTGCCTGTCAGTATTACAGGAATTGAACTGGCTACTGATCCAACTCCTGGCTCCCATTCAAGGTGTCATATCAGCAATAGAAATCAGGGAACAGCCAGATCCCCTCTCTCCGGGGCCAGTCCTAGACTGTCTGGCACCCTAGGCAAGCCTAACTCCTGCAAGGCTAACCTCCCTTCACTGATAGTCACCAAGTCACATGGGGGCACCCAATTCATCACCCCAAGAAGGCTGGCGCCCTAGGCAATCACCTAGTTTACCTAGTGGCAGGGCCAGCCCCGCGTCTCTCCTCTCTAATACATAAAAGCACGGCTTTTTTGGAACAGCAGGAAGTCCTTTGCATATTAGGCCACACACCCGTGATGTAGCCAATCCTCCAAGAGCTTACAAGGCTCTTTTTTGCAAGCTCTTGGAGGATGGCTACATCAGAGGGGTGGGCCTAATATGCAAAGGACTTCCGGCTACAAAAAAAGCCCTGAATAAAAGAGAAAGATGAAAGGAAAATCTGATGTCAAGAAGAAGAAGAAGAAGAAGAAGAAGAAGAAGAAGAAGAAGAAGAAGAAGAAGAAGAAGAAGAAGAAGAAGAAGAAGAAGAAGAAGAAGAAGAAGAAGAAGAAGAAGAAGAAAGAAGAAGAAGAAGAAGAAGAAGAAGAAGAAGAAGTAGAAGAAGAAGAAGAAGAAGAAGAAGAAGAAGAAGAAGAAGAAGAAGAAGAAGAAGAAGAAGAAGAAGAAGAAGAGAAGAAGAAGAAGAAGAAGAAGAAGAAGAAGAAGAAGAAGAAGAAGAAGAAGAAGAAGAAGAAGAAATTGGATCGATATCCTTGCCTTCACTCCGAATTTCAGAGACTCAGAGTGGTCTACAATCACCTTTACCTTCCTCTCCGCACAACAGACACCCTGTGAGGTAGGTGGGGCTGAGAGAGCGCTCACTGAAGCCGCCCTTTCAAGGATAGCTCTGTGAGAACTACAGCTGACCCATAGCCATTCCAACAGTCGCAAGCGGAGGAGTGGGGAATCCAACCCAGTTCTCCCAGATAAGAGAGCTCTGGCTGACCCAAGGCCATTCCAGCAGTCGCAAGTGGAGGAGTGAGGAATCCAACCCGGTTCTCCCAAGTAAGAGTCTGCACATTTC